>NC_092091.1:64067188-64284688 GCF_045679555.1 Salvelinus alpinus
CACCCCTCTCTCCATCTCCCCCTCACTCCATCTCCCCCTCACTCCATCTCCCCCTCACTCCATCTCCCCCTCACTCCCTCTCCCCCTCCATCTCTCCCTCTCGCCATCTCGCCACCTCTCTCTCTATCTCCATCTCCCCCCATCTCTCCCCCTCTCCATCTCTCCATCTCTCCATGGATATCTAAGACTCTATACGTTATGTGTGGTTCCTCATCAGCTGACGTCTTGGTGACCACTAGTCTTCCTGGGCTTCCCTCTGTTTCTATTGGCCTCCATTATATCCACAACTTCTCCATCCCAGGTCCGTGGCAGACAGTGGTACAGTATGGTGGTCTGTGTCCAGACTGAAGGCAAACAGACAGACAACTGTCTAAACAGGGCCGTGCTGAGAGAGACCCAGGCAGAGGGACCCAGGCAGAGAGACCCAGGCAGAGAGACCCAGGCAGAGAGACCCAGGCAGAGAGACCCAGGGAGAGAGACAGCAGCAATAACCACCAGGCTGGATAGAGGGAGACCCTCTTATGATGGCTCCTTCATCACACACATCTGTAAACACACACTCATACCCAGAATAAACACACACACGCACACAAGCGCACACACGCACACCCTCAATAAACACACCAGGCCTAAGTGTCTAACGAGGCCAACCCCAGAGCTAAAACAACTCAATCCAACAAAGGGGATATTATCTTCAAATTGTACCAGTGAACAATGAAATAAGCTATTGATAACAATTCAATTAGATATAATAGTGCCTACAATTACCTACTTATTGTTCAGTATCTTAAAAGATAAGCTTCAATGAAGGCACATTAAAATAAAACAGATTGCAAACAATTTAATTTGATAGCTTTTTACCAAAAGACAGCCAGTTCCTCAAACACTTAAATCAAGAAAAAAAGGCTAATTACCATTAGCTGAGTGCTTTCCAAAAACTCATTTGTAAACTCAATTTAAGTTCATCAAAAGATGCAAGAGATACATGCATACTAGATTCAATTTAATGTATGTTGCATTCTTTGATAAAGTTAAATTGAGTTTACAAATGAGTTTCTTTGTACCAAAGACATACGTTAGGTCCACATTCCCCTACAGCGCTAGTTTAAATGGACGGCAGCAGATAAAATGTGTGTGTGTGACTGTATGCATGTGTGTCGCGTGTGTGCCTCATCGCTCATTAACCTCATTGGCTGAGCAGATGTCTCAATTCAGGTAGCTTTGGTCACACACATGTACTGCCAGCTTCTGCGCCAATCAATTGCAAACACTACATGTGCATGCCTGAAGAAAAAAAACCACAGCAAAAATACCCACCGCACACTGGATACACTCTCCATTTTGTGTTAAAAAAAAGCAGCCTTGTTTCGCCCTCTGTTCTCTTGAAACGTGATTGAACCAGCTTGAATCAAGCCGAGCTATCAAACTCCCAGTATGCTCGATGCTAAGGCACACACGGAGTGGCGGGCATAGGCCTACTGTATTGCGATATCTTTGGCTATCAAACTATCAAAGTGTGGCCTCTCTGTGACGCAGCAGTCGCTATGTGTACCGAGCCAAAAACCATGTCAAATGGCAACGTCCAAAGCGGTCCACTGCCTAAAACTAAACTAGCGTAGCGGCTGGGCTATTGAATTTGCTGAGCGTATGCTAATGCTGTTGCGGCAGCTCAATGCCAAAGCAGATGTCAACGCTATCGGTGATGCTAATTGGCTAAGTCTGTAGCATGAAGCTAAATAGCATCGGTGAATCTCCTGTCCTTCTGTTATAGGAATCTGAAGGCTTCCCGGTAACTTCAAATGGAGTTCTCAACTTGGTTGTGAGGTCCTACTGCTCTTCATTGAGATACCACTGACCTGATGGTGAATGGAGGGGTTGAAATATTGCCTTGAATTCTTCCTTTCAAACACTGTACATAACAGTGACAACCTCACGGAGGGACGCAGTGGAGGAAGGAAGGATAGTAGGACCAAAGGAGGGAAGGAGAATCCCTGCGGTCTCAGCCAGACTCCAGCACAGGGATGAATTGCCAAAGTATTTGATCATGGCTGTACACCACCACAGTGTAGCCTGTGTTGTGATAAGCTGTAGGGAGACCTCACGGTGTCTGGAGGTGTTCCACGGGATAGAGCCGTCACTCTGCAGTGGATCGGTGTGTGACAGACAGACGGAGCAGTCGGCTGCGGACCAAACATCTTTATCAACGCTCCATCACCGAGCTGGAGACATGACTGGTTGACAGGTGTTACTGTACACTGGGACAATGTGTGCGTGTGTTACATTCCAGATGGGCTCTTGGCTTCAACCTTTGACCCCAGTGTATAGCCCAACCGAGAGCTGGGAACTTTTCATGTTCTATTTAATGGACTTCTTTGAGTAAAGATATGAGGAATATACTACTATACTGTTCACAAGCCAATGTTTCTAATAAAATAAATTAACAGAGAGAGAGAGAGAGAGAGAGAGAGAGAGAGAGAGAGAGAGAGAGAGAGAGAGAGAGAGAGAGAGAGAGAGAGAGAGAGAGAGAGAGAGAGAGAGAGAGAGAGAGAGAGAGAGAGAGAGAGAGAGAGAGAGAGAGAGCGCTAAAGAGAGGACTCAATTGGTGGGTCAGAGGGTCAGGAGCAGCCAGGGAGTCAAACGAATTCCACTGTGCAGGCCCACAGAGTCTGGACTAGAACAATGGCAGGGAGAAAAGGCTTTGGACTGCAGGCCCACAGAGTCAACAGAGCCTGGACTGGAACAATAGCAGGGAGAAAAGGCTTGGACCACAGGCAACAAGAATAGCATATTCAAAACAGACCCATGGTTTCAGAACGGGAAGGTAATGCAATCGTAAAAAAACATGCTCTATATAGCCTGCAAAGTGCACACTAATCCCCTCGCCAGCCCTCCAAAGGGACATGTACAATAGAGCGATATAGTCTTTCTTTTCTTTAAAAGCTTGTAAACCCTCCATACATTTCCCCTTTCCTGCTTTCCCCCAGCCTGAAGTTAATCAAAGGGGATAAATCAGGACTGGAGACAGTTACAGTATTAGACATGCACAACCAGTCACCCCGCGGGCAATTAACCACAATTAAAGTTATACATTTATGATGTCTGCAACTCGCATTACAAAGGAGTAATTGTCTCAGTAGCTTTTAAGGCTTTGGCAGAGACAGTCTATAATAGACGCCTGGCTAGTTATGGGGGCTGCCCAAAAACATGTTTTACAGAGAACAAATGGACACAACACTAATGAATGAATGACAAGAGGCTGGGGCGCCACCAAATCCACTCCCTATTCCTCTTTCATTGGCCGCCGTGAGCTTCGAGCTTCGAAGCCAAAGCACCGATAAAGAACTGTGTATCCTACTTTGATATTGCAGCGGACAGGCAGATTCTTTCCGCGGCACTATTTTTCTATTCGATTCCTTTCCGATTTGTTTCACAACCATCGTCAGTCATGGTGTCACAGCGTTCCATAGACAGCGGATGACGAAATGATGACAGACCGAAGACAGACGGAGGGAAGGTCAATCGGTGTAGTTGCAGCTGGGTCAACCATAACGTCAGGTGGTCAACGTTGGAGGTCTTGACCTGAGGTGAGTCGTGAGCAGGTGTGGACCAGAGGTCCAGATGGTTCAGACGTTCTACACTGCTGGTCGTTGACCTCACAGTGGAACGTTCAGCAGGGTGCTCAACTCAGAGTCAGATCTCATTATAGCAGAGGAAATCCTCTGGACCGTACAGGGCTGTGTATGAAGAGGGTTGCATGCAGCTTCTTTTCTTCGCTGTGATTGGTCAAAACCTTTGTGATGTTTTAGGCTGTAGAACGATTAGATGGGATATTGGTCTGAGAGTGTCCTCTATACATCTGTAGGCTGTAGAACGATCAGATGGGATATTGGTCTGAGAGTGTCCTCTATACGTCTGTAGGCTGTAGAACGATCAGATGGGATATTGGTCTGAGAGTGTCCTCTATACGTCTGTAGGCTGTAGAACGATCAGATGGGATATTGGTCTGAGAGTGTCCTCTATACAACTAGGCTGTAGAACGATCAGATGGGATATTGGTCTGAGAGTGTCCTCTATACGTCTGTAGGCTGTAGAACGATCAGATGGGATATTGGTCTGAGAGTGTCCTCTATACAACTGTAGACTGTAGAACGATCAGATGGGATATTGGTCTGAGAGTGTCCTCTATACAACTGTAGGCTGTAGAACGATCAGATGGGATATTGGTCTGAGTGTCCTCTATACAACTGTAGGCTGTAGAACGATCAGATGGGATATTGGTCTGAGAGTGTCCTCTATACAACTGTAGGCTGTAGAACGATCAGATGGGATATTGGTCTGAGAGTGTCCTCTATACAACTGTAGGCTGTAGAACGATCAGATGGGATATTGGTCTGAGAGTGTCCTCTATACAACTAGGCTGTAGAACGATCAGATGGGATATTGGTCTGAGAGTGTCCTCTATACAACTGTAGGCTGTAGAACGATCAGATGGGATATTGGTCTGAGAGTGTCCTCTATACAACTGTAGACTGTAGAACGATCAGATGGGATATTGGTCTGAGAGTGTCCTCTATACAACTAGGCTGTAGAACGATCAGATGGGATATTGGTCTGAGAGTGTCCTCTATACAACTAGGCTGTAGAACGATCAGATGGGATATTGGTCTGAGAGTGTCCTCTATACAACTGTAGACTGTAGAACGATCAGATGGGATATTGGTCTGAGAGTGTCCTCTATACATCTGTAGGCTGTAGAACGATCAGATGGGATATTGGTCTGAGAGTGTCCTCTATACAACTAGGCTGTAGAACGATCAGATGGGATATTGGTCTGAGAGTGTCCTCTATACAACTAGGCTGTAGAACGATCAGATGGGATATTGGTCTGAGAGTGTCCTCTATTCAACTAGGCTGTAGAACGATCAGATGGGATATTGGTCTGAGAGTGTCCTCTATGCAACTGTAGGCTGTAGAACGATCAGATGGGATATTGGTCTGAGAGTGTCCTCTATACAACTGTGGACTGTAGAACGATCAGATGGGATATTGGTCTGAGAGTGTCCTCTATACAACTGTAGACTGTAGAACGATCAGATGGGATATTGGTCTGAGAGTGTCCTCTATACAACTGTAGGCTGTAGAACGATCAGATGGGATATTGGTCTGAGAGTGTCCTCTATACAACTGTAGACTGTAGAACGATCAGATGGGATATTGGTCTGAGAGTGTCCTCTATACATCTGTAGGCTGTAGAACGATCAGATGGGATATTGGTCTGAGAGTGTCCTCTATACATCTGTAGGCTGTAGAACGATCAGATGGGATATTGGTCTGAGAGTGTCCTTTATACAACTGTAGGCTGTAGAACGATCAGATGGGATATTGGTCTGAGAGTGTCCTCTATACAACTAGGCTGTAGAACGATCAGATGGGATATTGGTCTGAGAGTGTCCTCTATACAACTGTAGACTGTAGAACGATCAGATGGGATATTGGTCTGAGAGTGTCCTCTATACAACTAGGCTGTAGAACGATCAGATGGGATATTGGTCTGAGAGTGTCCTCTATGCAACTGTAGACTGTAGAACGATCAGATGGGATATTGGTCTGAGAGTGTCCTCTATACATCTGTAGGCTGTAGAACGATCAGATGGGATATTGGTCTGAGAGTGTCCTCTATACAACTGTAGGCTGTAGAACGATCAGATGGGATATTGGTCTGAGAGTGTCCTCTATACAACTAGGCTGTAGAACGATCAGATGGGATATTGGTCTGAGAGTGTCCTCTATACATATGTAGGCTGTAGAACGATCAGATGGGATATTGGTCTGAGAGTGTCCTCTATACAACTAGGCTGTAGAACGATCAGATGGGATATTGGTCTGAGAGTGTCCTCTATACAACTAGGCTGTAGAACGATCAGATGGGATATTGGTCTGAGAGTGTCCTCTATACAACTAGGCTGTAGAACGATCAGATGGGATATTGGTCTGAGAGTGTCCTCTATACAACTAGGCTGTAGAACGATCAGATGGGATATTGGTCTGAGAGTGTCCTCTATACAACTGTAGACTGTAGAACGATCAGATGGGATATTGGTCTGAGAGTGTCCTCTATACAACTGTAGGCTGTAGAACGATCAGATGGGATATTGGTCTGAGAGTGTCCTCTATGCAACTGTAGACTGTAGAACGATCAGATGGGATATTGGTCTGAGAGTGTCCTCTATGCAACTGTAGGCTGTAGAACGATCAGATGGGATATTGGTCTGAGAGTGTCCTCTATGCAACTGTAGGCTGTAGAACGATCAGATGGGATATTGGTCTGAGAGTGTCCTCTATGCAACTGTAGGCTGTAGAACGATCAGATGGGATATTGGTCTGAGAGTGTCCTCTATACAACTGTAGACTGTAGAACGATCAGATGGGATATTGGTCTGAGAGTGTCCTCTATACAACTAGGCTGTAGAACGATTAGATGGGATATTGGTCTGAGAGTGTCCTCTATACAACTGTAGGCTGTAGAACGATCAGATGGGATATTGGTCTGAGAGTGTCCTCTATACAACTGTAGGCTGTAGAACGATCAGATGGGATATTGGTCTGAGAGTGTCCTCTATACAACTAGGCTGTAGAACGATTAGATGGGATATTGGTCTGAGAGTGTCCTCTATACAACTAGGCTGTAGAACGATCAGATGGGATATTGGTCTGAGAGTGTCCTCTATACAACTAGGCTGTAGAACGATCAGATGGGATATTGGTCTGAGAGTGTCCTCTATACAACTAGGCTGTAGAACGATCAGATGGGATATTGGTCTGAGAGTGTCCTCTATGCAACTGTAGGCTGTAGAACGATCAGATGGGATATTGGTCTGAGAGTGTCCTCTATACAACTAGGCTGTAGAACGATCAGATGGGATATTGGTCTGAGAGTGTCCTCTATACAACTGTAGGCTGTAGAACGATCAGATGGGATATTGGTCTGAGAGTGTCCTCTATACAACTAGGCTGTAGAACGATCAGATGGGATATTGGTCTGAGAGTGTCCTCTATACAACTGTAGACTGTAGAACGATCAGATGGGATATTGGTCTGAGAGTGTCCTCTATACAACTAGGCTGTAGAACGATCAGATGGGATATTGGTCTGAGAGTGTCCTCTATGCAACTGTAGACTGTAGAACGATCAGATGGGATATTGGTCTGAGAGTGTCCTCTATACATCTGTAGGCTGTAGAACGATCAGATGGGATATTGGTCTGAGAGTGTCCTCTATACAACTGTAGGCTGTAGAACGATCAGATGGGATATTGGTCTGAGAGTGTCCTCTATACAACTAGGCTGTAGAACGATCAGATGGGATATTGGTCTGAGAGTGTCCTCTATACATCTGTAGGCTGTAGAACGATCAGATGGGATATTGGTCTGAGAGTGTCCTCTATACAACTAGGCTGTAGAACGATCAGATGGGATATTGGTCTGAGAGTGTCCTCTATACAACTAGGCTGTAGAACGATCAGATGGGATATTGGTCTGAGAGTGTCCTCTATACAACTAGGCTGTAGAACGATCAGATGGGATATTGGTCTGAGAGTGTCCTCTATACAACTAGGCTGTAGAACGATCAGATGGGATATTGGTCTGAGAGTGTCCTCTATACAACTGTAGACTGTAGAACGATCAGATGGGATATTGGTCTGAGAGTGTCCTCTATACAACTGTAGACTGTAGAACGATCAGATGGGATATTGGTCTGAGAGTGTCCTCTATACAACTGTAGGCTGTAGAACGATCAGATGGGATATTGGTCTGAGAGTGTCCTCTATACAACTGTAGACTGTAGAACGATCAGATGGGATATTGGTCTGAGAGTGTCCTCTATACATCTGTAGGCTGTAGAACGATCAGATGGGATATTGGTCTGAGAGTGTCCTCTATACATCTGTAGGCTGTAGAACGATCAGATGGGATATTGGTCTGAGAGTGTCCTTTATACAACTGTAGGCTGTAGAACGATCAGATGGGATATTGGTCTGAGAGTGTCCTCTATACAACTAGGCTGTAGAACGATCAGATGGGATATTGGTCTGAGAGTGTCCTCTATACAACTGTAGACTGTAGAACGATCAGATGGGATATTGGTCTGAGAGTGTCCTCTATACAACTAGGCTGTAGAACGATCAGATGGGATATTGGTCTGAGAGTGTCCTCTATGCAACTGTAGACTGTAGAACGATCAGATGGGATATTGGTCTGAGAGTGTCCTCTATACATCTGTAGGCTGTAGAACGATCAGATGGGATATTGGTCTGAGAGTGTCCTCTATACAACTGTAGGCTGTAGAACGATCAGATGGGATATTGGTCTGAGAGTGTCCTCTATACAACTAGGCTGTAGAACGATCAGATGGGATATTGGTCTGAGAGTGTCCTCTATACATATGTAGGCTGTAGAACGATCAGATGGGATATTGGTCTGAGAGTGTCCTCTATACAACTAGGCTGTACAACGATCAGATGGGATATTGGTCTGAGAGTGTCCTCTATACAACTAGGCTGTAGAACGATCAGATGGGATATTGGTCTGAGAGTGTCCTCTATACAACTAGGCTGTAGAACGATCAGATGGGATATTGGTCTGAGAGTGTCCTCTATACAACTAGGCTGTAGAACGATCAGATGGGATATTGGTCTGAGAGTGTCCTCTATACAACTGTAGACTGTAGAACGATCAGATGGGATATCGGTCTGAGAGTGTCCTCTATACAACTGTAGGCTGTAGAACGATCAGATGGGATATTGGTCTGAGAGTGTCCTCTATGCAACTGTAGACTGTAGAACGATCAGATGGGATATTGGTCTGAGAGTGTCCTCTATGCAACTGTAGGCTGTAGAACGATCAGATGGGATATTGGTCTGAGAGTGTCCTCTATGCAACTGTAGGCTGTAGAACGATCAGATGGGATATTGGTCTGAGAGTGTCCTCTATGCAACTGTAGGCTGTAGAACGATCAGATGGGATATTGGTCTGAGAGTGTCCTCTATACAACTGTAGACTGTAGAACGATCAGATGGGATATTGGTCTGAGAGTGTCCTCTATACAACTAGGCTGTAGAACGATTAGATGGGATATTGGTCTGAGAGTGTCCTCTATACAACTGTAGGCTGTAGAACGATCAGATGGGATATTGGTCTGAGAGTGTCCTCTATACAACTGTAGGCTGTAGAACGATCAGATGGGATATTGGTCTGAGAGTGTCCTCTATACAACTAGGCTGTAGAACGATTAGATGGGATATTGGTCTGAGAGTGTCCTCTATACAACTAGGCTGTAGAACGATCAGATGGGATATTGGTCTGAGAGTGTCCTCTATACAACTAGGCTGTAGAACGATCAGATGGGATATTGGTCTGAGAGTGTCCTCTATACAACTAGGCTGTAGAACGATCAGATGGGATATTGGTCTGAGAGTGTCCTCGATGCAACTGTAGGCTGTAGAACGATCAGATGGGATATTGGTCTGAGAGTGTCCTCTATACAACTAGGCTGTAGAACGATCAGATGGGATATTGGTCTGAGAGTGTCCTCTATACAACTGTAGGCTGTAGAACGATCAGATGGGATATTGGTCTGAGAGTGTCCTCTATACAACTAGGCTGTAGAACGATCAGATGGGATATTGGTCTGAGAGTGTCCTCTATACAACTGTAGACTGTAGAACGATCAGATGGGATATTGGTCTGAGAGTGTCCTCTATACAACTAGGCTGTAGAACGATCAGATGGGATATTGGTCTGAGAGTGTCCTCTATGCAACTGTAGACTGTAGAACGATCAGATGGGATATTGGTCTGAGAGTGTCCTCTATACATCTGTAGGCTGTAGAACGATCAGATGGGATATTGGTCTGAGAGTGTCCTCTATACAACTGTAGGCTGTAGAACGATCAGATGGGATATTGGTCTGAGAGTGTCCTCTATACAACTAGGCTGTGGAACGATCAGATGGGATATTGGTCTGAGAGTGTCCTCTATACATATGTAGGCTGTAGAACGATCAGATGGGATATTGGTCTGAGAGTGTCCTCTATACAACTAGGCTGTAGAACGATCAGATGGGATATTGGTCTGAGAGTGTCCTCTATACAACTAGGCTGTAGAACGATCAGATGGGATATTGGTCTGAGAGTGTCCTCTATACAACTAGGCTGTAGAACGATCAGATGGGATATTGGTCTGAGAGTGTCCTCTATACAACTAGGCTGTAGAACGATCAGATGGGATATTGGTCTGAGAGTGTCCTCTATACAACTAGGCTGTAGAACGATCAGATGGGATATTGGTCTGAGAGTGTCCTCTATACAACTGTAGACTGTAGAACGATCAGATGGGATATTGGTCTGAGAGTGTCCTCTATACAACTGTAGGCTGTAGAACGATCAGATGGGATATTGGTCTGAGAGTGTCCTCTATGCAACTGTAGACTGTAGAACGATCAGATGGGATATTGGTCTGAGAGTGTCCTCTATGCAACTGTAGGCTGTAGAACGATCAGATGGGATATTGGTCTGAGAGTGTCCTCTATGCAACTGTAGGCTGTAGAACGATCAGATGGGATATTGGTCTGAGAGTGTCCTCTATGCAACTGTAGGCTGTAGAACGATCAGATGGGATATTGGTCTGAGAGTGTCCTCTATACAACTGTAGACTGTAGAACGATCAGATGGGATATTGGTCTGAGAGTGTCCTCTATACAACTAGGCTGTAGAACGATTAGATGGGTTATTGGTCTGAGAGTGTCCTCTATACAACTGTAGGCTGTAGAACGATCAGATGGGATATTGGTCTGAGAGTGTCCTCTATACAACTGTAGGCTGTAGAACGATCAGATGGGATATTGGTCTGAGAGTGTCCTCTATACAACTAGGCTGTAGAACGATTAGATGGGATATTGGTCTGAGAGTGTCCTCTATACAACTAGGCTGTAGAACGATCAGATGGGATATTGGTCTGAGAGTGTCCTCTATACAACTAGGCTGTAGAACGATCAGATGGGATATTGGTCTGAGAGTGTCCTCTATACAACTAGGCTGTAGAACGATCAGATGGGATATTGGTCTGAGAGTGTCCTCTATGCAACTGTAGGCTGTAGAACGATCAGATGGGATATTGGTCTGAGAGTGTCCTCTATACAACTAGGCTGTAGAACGATCAGATGGGATATTGGTCTGAGAGTGTCCTCTATACAACTAGGCTGTAGAACGATCAGATGGGATATTGGTCTGAGAGTGTCCTCTATACAACTAGGCTGTAGAACGATCAGATGGGATATTGGTCTGAGAGTGTCCTCTATACAACTGTAGACTGTAGAACGATCAGATGGGATATTGGTCTGAGAGTGTCCTCTATACAACTGTAGGCTGTAGAACGATCAGATGGGATATTGGTCTGAGAGTGTCCTCTATACAACTAGGCTGTAGAACGATCAGATGGGATATTGGTCTGAGAGTGTCCTCTATACAACTAGGCTGTAGAACGATCAGATGGGATATTGGTCTGAGAGTGTCCTCTATACAACTAGGCTGTAGAACGATCAGATGGGATATTGGTCTGAGAGTGTCCTCTATGCAACTGTAGGCTGTAGAACGATCAGATGGGATATTGGTCTGAGAGAGTCCTCTATACAACTAGGCTGTAGAACGATCAGATGGGATATTGGTCTGAGAGTGTCCTCTATACAACTGTAGGCTGTAGAACGATCAGATGGGATATTGGTCTGAGAGTGTCCTCTATACAACTAGGCTGTAGAACGATCAGATGGGATATTGGTCTGAGAGTGTCCTCTATACAACTGTAGGCTGTAGAACGATCAGATGGGATATTGGTCTGAGAGTGTCCTCTATACAACTAGGCTGTAGAACGATCAGATGGGATATTGGTCTGAGAGTGTCCTCTATGCAACTGTAGACTGTAGAACGATCAGATGGGATATTGGTCTGAGAGTGTCCTCTATACATCTGTAGGCTGTAGAACGATCAGATGGGATATTGGTCTGAGAGTGTCCTCTATACAACTGTAGGCTGTAGAACGATCAGATGGGATATTGGTCTGAGAGTGTCCTCTATACAACTAGGCTGTAGAACGATCAGATGGGATATTGGTCTGAGAGTGTCCTCTATACATATGTAGGCTGTAGAACGATCAGATGGGATATTGGTCTGAGAGTGTCCTCTATACAACTAGGCTGTAGAACGATCAGATGGGATATTGGTCTGAGAGTGTCCTCTATACAACTAGGCTGTAGAACGATCAGATGGGATATTGGTCTGAGAGTGTCCTCTATACAACTAGGCTGTAGAACGATCAGATGGGATATTGGTCTGAGAGTGTCCTCTATACAACTAGGCTGTAGAACGATCAGATGGGATATTGGTCTGAGAGTGTCCTCTATACAACTAGGCTGTAGAACGATCAGATGGGATATTGGTCTGAGAGTGTCCTCTATACAACTGTAGACTGTAGAACGATCAGATGGGATATTGGTCTGAGAGTGTCCTCTATGCAACTGTAGACTGTAGAACGATCAGATGGGATATTGGTCTGAGAGTGTCCTCTATGCAACTGTAGGCTGTAGAACGATCAGATGGGATATTGGTCTGAGAGTGTCCTCTATGCAACTGTAGGCTGTAGAACGATCAGATGGGATATTGGTCTGAGAGTGTCCTCTATGCAACTGTAGGCTGTAGAACGATCAGATGGGATATTGGTCTGAGAGTGTCCTCTATACAACTGTAGACTGTAGAACGATCAGATGGGATATTGGTCTGAGAGTGTCCTCTATACAACTGTAGACTGTAGAACGATCAGATGGGATATTGGTCTGAGAGTGTCCTCTATACAACTAGGCTGTAGAACGATTAGATGGGATATTGGTCTGAGAGTGTCCTCTATACAACTGTAGGCTGTAGAACGATCAGATGGGATATTGGTCTGAGAGTGTCCTCTATACAACTGTAGGCTGTAGAACGATCAGATGGGATATTGGTCTGAGAGTGTCCTCTATACAACTAGGCTGTAGAACGATTAGATGGGATATTGGTCTGAGAGTGTCCTCTATACAACTAGGCTGTAGAACGATCAGATGGGATATTGGTCTGAGAGTGTCCTCTATACAACTAGGCTGTAGAACGATCAGATGGGATATTGGTCTGAGAGTGTCCTCTATACAACTAGGCTGTAGAACGATCAGATGGGATATTGGTCTGAGAGTGTCCTCTATGCAACTGTAGGCTGTAGAACGATCAGATGGGATATTGGTCTGAGAGTGTCCTCTATACAACTAGGCTGTAGAACGATCAGATGGGATATTGGTCTGAGAGTGTCCTCTATACAACTAGGCTGTAGAACGATCAGATGGGATATTGGTCTGAGAGTGTCCTCTATACAACTAGGCTGTAGAACGATCAGATGGGATATTGGTCTGAGAGTGTCCTCTATACAACTGTAGACTGTAGAACGATCAGATGGGATATTTGTCTGAGAGTGTCCTCTATACATCTGTAGACTGTAGAACGATCAGATGGGATATTGGTCTGAGAGTGTCCTCTATACAACTAGGCTGTAGAACGATCAGATGGGATATTGGTCTGAGAGTGTCCTCTATACAACTAGGCTGTAGAACGATCAGATGGGATATTGGTCTGAGAGTGTCCTCTATACAACTAGGCTGTAGAACGATCAGATGGGATATTGGTCTGAGAGTGTCCTCTATACAACTGTAGGCTGTAGAACGATCAGATGGGATATTGGTCTGAGAGTGTCCTCTATGCAACTGTAGGCTGTAGAACGATCAGATGGGATATTGGTCTGAGAGTGTCCTCTATGCAACTGTAGGCTGTAGAACGATCAGATGGGATATTGGTCTGAGAGTGTCCTCTATGCAACTGTAGACTGTAGAACGATCAGATGGGATATTGGTCTGAGAGTGTCCTCTATGCAACTGTAGACTGTAGAACGATCAGATGGGATATTGGTCTGAGAGTGTCCTCTATGCAACTGTAGGCTGTAGAACGATCAGATGGGATATTGGTCTGAGAGTGTCCTCTATGCAACTGTAGGCTGTAGAACGATCAGATGGGATATTGGTCTGAGAGTGTCCTCTATACAACTGTAGACTGTAGAATGATCAGATGGGATATTGGTCTGAGAGTGTCCTCTATACAACTGTAGACTGTAGAACGATCAGATGGGATATTGGTCTGAGAGTGTCCTCTATGCAACTGTAGGCTGTAGAACGATCAGATGGGATATTGGTCTGAGAGTGTCCTCTATGCAACTGTAGGCTGTAGAACGATCAGATGGGATATTGGTCTGAGAGTGTCCTCTATACAACTGTAGACTGTAGAACGATCAGATGGGATATTGGTCTGAGAGTGTCCTCTATACAACTGTAGACTGTAGAACGATCAGATGGGATATTGGTCTGAGAGTGTCCTCTATACAACTAGGCTGTAGAACGATTAGATGGGATATTGGTCTGAGAGTGTCCTCTATACAACTGTAGGCTGTAGAACGATCAGATGGGATATTGGTCTGAGAGTGTCCTCTATACAACTGTAGGCTGTAGAACGATCAGATGGGATATTGGTCTGAGAGTGTCCTCTATACAACTGTAGGCTGTAGAACGATCAGATGGGATATTGGTCTGAGAGTGTCCTCTATACATCTGTAGGCTGTAGAACGATCAGATGGGATATTGGTCTGAGAGTGTCCTCTATGCAACTGTAGGCTGTAGAACGATCAGATGGGATATTGGTCTGAGAGTGTCCTCTATACAACTGTAGACTGTAGAACGATCAGATGGGATATTGGTCTGAGAGTGTCCTCTATACAACTGTAGGCTGTAGAACGATCAGATGGGATATTGGTCTGAGTGTCCTCTATACTAGTGGAAGGATAGTATAGAGGACTGCGAGCTGACTCCATCCTCACGCGGCGAGGTGGGCCGTGGACACTGGCAGAACACTGGCACTCTACCTTTCCGTCTAAACTGGTCTTTACCCAGCAAAGACTCCATTAAGGCTCTGTATGTGAGACCTGAGAACGTGCTGACAGTGTCCTCCGACTGGGAGATAACTGTTTTTATGAATTTGAGGGGTTTAGGGAGATCCAGTGAACGGAAAGAGAGAGAGAGAAAGAAAGGACAGAAAGAGAGTGAGACATCAAGCGAGAAAGAGAAAGAGAGAGAGCGAGGGAGAGAGAGAGAGAGCGAGAATCCAGCTGAAGAATCCACAATGTGTGGCTGCAGTAAGGAACGGGAGCTCAGTTCAGTGTTCTTTAACAGGCTCCTATATGCGCGGACACACCTCTGTGGCAGACCCTGATGGACAGCATTAAGAGGAAAACCTGAGGCTGGCCAGATGTTTATTCATAAGCTGCTGGGCATCAGCTGCCCGTGACAGGTAAAGAAGAGGTCAGAGCCCACCTTGGTGGCTAGACCACCCACCCACCCACCCACCCACCCACCCACCCACCCACCCACCCACCCACCCACCCACCCACCCACCCACCCACACACCCACACACACACACACACACACACACGTCCACTAATATGCAGAGCAGCTACCTTACACTCATAGCACTCGTCAGGCTAGAAAATAAAGCAGCTCTAATACAAAAGCTGCAGACATGAAAATAATAAGCCTTCCATCGCTCAAAATGTCAAAGGAATTATGACGCAAATACGTCTGCACTTCACAATACTTGAGACATATTCGGAATTATTAAAGATTCTACACAAAATAAATATTGTATACAATGTCAATAATGTTCTGTCGAGCTGTAAGTGTTTATTTAGTAATGATAGATGTACAATTAATACTTTAGGCGTTTAACAAAACCTTACAACGTGTAACCCATAACAACAGGGCGGCTGTAATTTCAGTCTGGAGATTGCCTTTACACACCCAGGTTTCCATGGCGAATAATGACTTAATTATAACCAATTACCCTTTTAATGGACTAATGGGGTGTGAATGGTACTGAAAGGTGTCCATGTATTCTAGGCTTAGGGACAGCTGGAAATGTCTTCTACTTTTTTTACACCCCCCTCCCCAACTCTTCTAATATTTTCAAACGACCCTCCCCTTGTACTGTAGGAAAAATGTCACCCCCCCCCTCATGAACTCAACATGATGTCACAACCACAAAACAATAGCGGTACGCTGTGTTTACAAACTTCAGCACACTTCTGTGGCACAGTCGATGCCACGCAGGGCTAAGGGCCAGAAGGTTCTCTGACCTCTATAGACGAGCTAACTCTCCCTGGCTGTTTCATTAGACCTACACCACGATCAAAGCCGGCTGCAGACAATGATCAGCTAGGTGGAAAACACATTTTCAACATTTTGATGCTATATTTTTTTAACCGGGTGATTCTAGCCCTGAATTCTGATTGGCTGAAAGCCGGTGTATATCAGGGTATGGCCAAAAAATGTATTTTTACTGTTCTAATTGGTAAACCGTTTATAATAGCGACAAGGCACCTCGGGTTTGTGTTATATGGCCACCACGCCACAGCTAAGAACAGCCCTTAGCCGTGGTATATTGGCCATATACCACACCCTCCCGTGCTTTATTGCTTAATTATGTATGCAACACATTTTTCCCCAACAGGTTTCTGTGCTGATGCACCACAACCAAAAAACAAAGCAACTTCGGGCACTTCAACATCATGGTTTGCAATTTCAACACCAACATCTGCACAGTTTGGATGCTGGAACTACATGTTGGACGAATGTGCTCTGGTAGCCTACAGTAAACCTCTGAAGTAGCCTAATCAGATCACAACATTGTGACTGGCTGTGTTCATGACACACATAAAAGGTGATACATTAATTAAACAAGTTAAATGACTAATATTGAGGCTATATTGAAGCGTTAGGTTCTAGGTGTACGAGGGACAGCCACTCGGATCGGAGAGGAGGCAGAACGCACGGCAAGCTTTCCTGAATAACTTGGTCTGCTGGAAGCATATGTGGCCACATTATTATCGGACGACTTGGGAGAATGATGATGTGCAACAGACATCTCAGTATCAGAACTTAGAATACATCCAGGCTGGCTTGCTACTGTGCGATTCTGGACCGTATAAACTGTCGAGAGCAGACCCTCCCGGCCTCACAACCACAGACCGGGTGTAATCATGCCAGCCCAGGACCTCCACATCCTGCTTTTTCTCATTCTGATTGGCTGGGTCTGGCTCCCCTGTGGGTGGGCCTGGCTCCCAAGTGGGTGGGCCTATACACTCCCGGGCCCACCCATGGCTGTGCCCCTGCCCAGTCATGTGAAATCCATAGAATTTATTTCAATTGACTGATTTTCTTCTATGAACTCTACCTCAGTCAAATCGTTAACATTGTTGCACGCTGCGTTTATATTTATGTTCAGTATACATCCAGATTGGCCTGCTACTGTGTGTTTCTGGACCTCATAAACTGACCTCAGATCCACAACTGATTCAAATGGAATGAATGTAACGACATATTCAAATCACAGGGCTTTTCCTCCGTTATTTCATGACATTTTCACTGCAGTTTACAGCCTAGGGTAGAATGTTGTACTCACTTGAAAACAATAATGCAATGAGTCATTGCTATGTGGTGTTGTAGGATAGTCTAGGTAGGATACTTGTATTGTCCCTTAACAAGATCAGTGGGGGAGCTTTTTGAGCTGATTGTCTCATGTCTTCATGCACAATGACACACCTGGCCTCTCCATTTATACTGAACATTGGTGCAGCTTTGAATTATTTGATGGGTGGTAGGATTGCTAGTTAGCATATTACAGATCTGGACAAACGATCCACCGACCACTAATATATAGGACCTCAACAGAGCTGGTGAAGCTCTGTGTATGGGCATTACCTTTTGCAGTCAGTTATGCTCGGTACAAATACAAAAACAACAGCCGAGAGAGGAAATTAGCTGTTCACCGAGAGGAACGTTAACATTGGACTGGAGTGTTTTACTGATGCTCCTCGGATAGAACACAGATAATCCCCTTCTGGAACCTCAAAGTGCGGTGGGACATTCTGCAGTGTTGTCGGCTTTTTAATAGCATGGTACTATACCTGTTGGGTACTTCTGTGTAAATCCTCATGGCCATCTACAGCTCCACAGTGGTCTGGGTGGATGGACGGCTTGGTTTCATTTCTCTCCTGCACACACACAGGACAGACAGACAGACAGACAGGACAGACAGACAGGACAGACAGACAGACAGACAGACAGACAGACAGACAGACAGACAGAGACAGAGAGAGAGAGAGAGAGAGAGAGAGAGAGAGAGAGCATAGAAAGGAATGGGTCAGAGGGGAAAAGAAAGGAAGAAAGATGCAATTTAGAGGAGACAATAGCTAAACAACATCTCACTGCCCCCTAATAGGCTTGTTTTCTCTGCAGTACAGAAAGAGAAAGAGAGAGAGAGAGAGGATCATTGTCTAACATATATTTCACTCTGCAGGACTACTGAGCCATAGGCAACCACTGAGCGTTGGCTTGATTCCTAATCTGGAGAGTGTCTGGACCAGCATTGCTGTCTGGGTGAGTGAAGGGACACTTAAGTGAGAGCGCGGACCCTTCAGTGGGGGACACATTGAGGTTGTTTGGTCTGGGGTGATGCCTATGGGCAGAGGGTGGCAGAAATACTTTTTTATCTACCCCCCACAGAACATGTTGAGACTATAGAATATGTTTTACCATGTAAGCCAAATAATAGAGGCCTATACTATCGTACACAGCAAATTGTCCAGTGTTGATTTTTCAGGTAAACATTTATTGTATTGATTCAGGAGGTACATTAACTCTGTAAGAGTGAAATTAACACTCAGTAGTGTAAAATAACCCCCAGTAATGGTGTTAAAAACCAGAGTTATTGTTGTTCCAATAGGATTCCAATGGGAATTGCACGTCACTTGGTACGCCAGCATAATGTGATTTGCAGGCCTGATGTGGCCTGTAAACCAAGAGTTTTCTAACACCACTGTGTTAGGGTAAACCGAGGCCATCAGTAAGGACTTATGATATATGCAATGTATTGTCATGAAGTTTAATTTTAATGAAACTAATTTGGTAAAAGCCACAGGCCTTTTAAAGGAAAGAATTCAATAATCATGTCTCTGTCACTAACAAATACAGTCATGGGTGGTAACAATTCACTCGAAAAGAAAAGGCCGCATGGGAAATATATTAATGAGGCTTTACACCATACAGTGTTAAAACAACACCCAAAATGACTTACTGTAACAGTGTTTTTGTTAAGCACTAACTCTAGATCAACACTAGTGTTGAATAGAGATAACACAGTGAGTGTTAATTACCCCATAGTGTTACATTTGAGCAACACTGACAAGTGTAATGCAGTGTACATGCTTTACACTACGGTGTGTTACATTAACACTCAAAATGAGTACTTTTTCACTCTGTAGAGTGGGACCACATGTGCTCGGAGATAGTGTTACACTGAACCCTTTAAGCGTTGATTTAACACAGCAAAATGTAACGTGTGGAGCAAAATAGAACATCACCAACTGATTCTTGTTCTCCAATCAATAGACCAAACATGCTGAGCAGGGGTTGAAGGTCAAAGTGAGAACAAACAGATACTCCATGTTGATCAGGGTCTTCTGAACCTTTCGGTTCAAGTCAATCACACCGTTCTAACTAGAATTGCTACAGTTAATTGTATGACTATTTAATATAACTACTTGTGATTGGCATGCAACATTGAATTGCATCGAATTTTATGTGTCTGATAAATGTTTGCACACACCTGGAAATGTCTGTGTAAGAACGGGTCTCTCTTTTCCTCACCCACTGCTTTCAATAAACGAATGCAGTGTTCAAACAACACCCGAGTCATGTTCATCATTTAAGCATCAAGATGAATTGGGGGACAGGTGCTTGGGAAGTCTCACAGGGGGACATATTTTGTTTGCTCAGTGCTTACGCAGCGCGAGTTAAGTCTATGATCAGACTTATAATAAATGTTAGCGCCTCCACAATCCACCATGTACTCTGCTTTTATTGCCTTGAAACAGGGCCTTATGTTATTACCCTTTAGGCCCAGCCCTGATGGATTCCAACACATCCATATTACTCCAGTGTCGGACCAGAACACCTCATATTAAACTCGTACAGATGAAAGGCTAAGACTAAACACGATCCCCAACTCATTTCCAATACTATTGATTCCTTCCAAATAATAGCCTTGTGTCCACCTTCGGCGGCGTCCATTTAAACATGTTCCTGCATCAAGCAAAACTCTCTCTCTTTCTCTCTCTCTCGAGATTGGATTTGACATTCCCGATGAAAGTTATTATTATCCGGGAATAATGAAATATCCACTCAGAGGGAATGGTGGTTAGGGAAAAGGGCTGGGAGAAAAGGGCACTTATCTCGCTCATAAGATCAAATAAATGCCAATCTGAAGAATGTTTATTTTAATTGCTGGGCGAGAACGTTCTTAACCTCTCTGATAGGAGTCAACGGAAATTCAGACATAACAAATTGAGATTCTTTAGGACAGTCAAAATAAATCCGATTGCAGTGAATCAGAATTCAAGGCACCAGAATCCTATTATAATATAAACATCCCTGATGTGGACTGCTGGAATGGTGTCAGAAAAAAAAAAGGCAGAGGTACAGAAAGGTAGAGGGAACAAAATAATTCTCCGTATGAAAAGCCTAGAGAAATGACCTTAAAAGTACCAATATTAATATAGCTGGTGAAAAGTCTTCTCTGATATGCACAAGTAAAACCCTGTTTGAGAATGAAATAAAGCCGATTGACGTTTTCAGATTCTTCTCGTTGACCTGACAAGGTGTAATTATTTGACTCCGTTTGATGGTGACACACGCCAACGACACCCTTACGATACACTCCTGCCACAAATCCTAGTGGGAACACATAACGAGGTTTCTCCTCGGCTGTGACATTTCAAAGCTGTCCTCAGGATTAAAAGAAAATCATTAAATAACATGAAACGTTAAATATAAATAAATGAAGTTTGAATGGGAGGCTCGGAGGCAGATTGTTGTTGTTGTTGATGCTTCATGGTCTTGATGATATTACTGTTAATCCTTTAATCAGTTTCTCCACAATGTCGACAGCGACATAAGGAATGGTAATACGATTAGCTTATAATGTTGAAGTAAAATATCCCGACCACCATATTTTCTCTCTCTGCTAACTCCTATGAATAAAACACATGAGCCAACCGCAGGACTGTGTAAAATGTTGTAGTTAAAGGCCCAGTGCAGTCACAAACGTGATTTTCCCTGTGTTTTTATATATATTTCCACACTATGAGGTTGGAATAATATTGTGACATTGGGAAAATTATGATAATGCCCTTTTAGTGTAAGAGCTGTTAGAAAAGACCGCCTGAAATTTCAACCTCTTTTGGTGGGATGGTGTTTTGGTCTGCCTGGTGATATCACCAGGTGGTAAGTGAGTTAAAAGACCAATAAGAGAGTTACAAACCTCTCTGCCAATAACAGCTCGTTTTTAGGTTTCCCCCTCCCCAATAAGACCACTCCCAGACAGTCCTAGCTAAATTCTTGATTGAGAAATGGCTCTTTGCTAAGAAGCTATTTTTGTTTGTTTTCAAATAAAATGGTGAACAACTATCACTGTAAGGTACTTAACCGTTATCCAGAAATGATTTGATATTGAGATAAAAATGGCTGCATTGGACCTTTAACTTTGTTGTATTGGACCTTTAACTTTGCTGTATTGGACCTTTAACTTTGTTGTATTGGACCTTTAACTTTGTTGTATTTGACCTTTAACTTTGCTGTATTGGACCTTTAACTTTGTTGTATTGGACCTTTAACTTTGCTGTATTGGACCTTTAACTTTGCTGTATTGGACCTTTAACTTTGCTGTATTGGACCTTTAACTTTGCTGTATTGGACCTTTAACTTTGCTGTATTGGACCTTTAACTTTGTTGTATTGGACCTTTAACCTTGTTGTATTGAACCTTTAACTTTGCTGTATTGGACCTTTAACTTTGCTGTATTGGACCTTTAACTTTGCTGTATTGGACCTTTAACTTTGCTGTATTGGACCTTTAACTTTGTTGTATTGGACCTTTAACTTTGCTGTATTGGACCTTTAACTTTGTTGTATTGGACCTTTAACTTTGCTGTATTGGATCTTAATTTTCAAAATAAGCCAAGAACCTAAACTGAATTAATTATTATTAATTATTGAAACAATGTATTTAATGTATTTAATATTATTGTTTATCATGACAAATAAGCCTTTTTATTAGGGATGAGGTTTAAAAACAGAAATGCTTTGGCTTTAGCATAATATCATAGACTTTTACTTGAGACTTAAAGCCGATTTAGTCCTTACATTCTAATATCTACAGCATAGATTTGTTCTAGATTGTATTGTGGGCATTTCATTTGGTTTTAATTAGCTGGGATTGTTGACAGGACTGAAGTTGGACGGGAGAGCAAATAAAGAGTGATCGTTGTTTCCTAGCTCTTTCAGGTCACTCTCTCTCTCCCACTCTCTCCCTTCCCTCTTTCTCTGCCCTCGCCCTCTACCCCTCTCTCTTTCTCTCTTCCTCTTTCTTGTCGTCTCCTGTTCGACATCAATCCCCACCCTGTTAGAAAGAGATTGCAGTGTGTCCGTCTGCCGTGGAGGAGTAGTGGCATCAGAAAAACCATTGTCACACAATTCACCTTGAAATAGGCTAAGAGAGAGGACACCCAACCGTAACTTTGCTTCTCTATTGAAACCCATTCAGGATGTAGCCTTTTCCATTACCTGAAACCTTAACCATCGGGCTTAGAGAAAGTAGCATAGGATAGGCATACAAAGACTACTATACGCAATTTGTATTAAGAAGCCTCTGAAAGTGTAACTGATTACAACGGCAAAACAGGCAGAAATAAATACATTTATTGGAACGCAGTCATCATATTACAATGGAAGAAAACGTTGATTGAAAAGCAGTGAGATTGGAACGGCCGTGATTGAAGAGAACCTTAATAAGAAAGTAAGTCGGCCTATTCAATGTTCAGTCAGATTGTTAATAAACGTTTAGGGAGGATATAGTGGACGACTGAAACCTTAACCATAGCATCGAAATGAAACAGCATAGGATAGGCGTACAAAGTCCGTTACACCCCTTATTGTACAGTGTACTCAAGAGAAGCTTATGGACGTGTAACTTCTTCACAACAACAAAACTGCCAGAAAAAAATACATGTATTGGAAAGTAGTCATGGCGTTTGTGTTTGACAAACGGAAGAACATGTTGGTTGAGAAGGAGTGGGATTGGAACGGCCTTGGTTCGACGTGAGTAAAGAGAATCTGAATACGAATGTCAGAGAGTCTATTCAACGTTCAGTCTGTGTGTTAATGGACTTTCAGGAGGATGTTCGACTGGACGACTTTCTGAATCTTTTCAAGATTATCATCAGTCTTCCATCTTGTACATCTGGTTCTGTAGCTTCCTTGTGAGTTTGTGGATTCACCTCCTACAATACATTATTACGGCAAAACAAACACAAAAACTTTTTTTTGTGGGGGCCCTAACAGGGCCCCCACAACAGGGTGGGGATTGATGTCGAACAGGAGACGACAAGGGGGTCCTTCAGATATCTTTTATTTTAATTTCATATAAATTAATACAATTCTATGGAAAGTAAAAGGAAAATGAAAGCATTGTGAATTCACACAGTAGCCTACAAGGAGAGGGAGAGGGAGAGGGAGAGAAAAAGGAAAATGAGAAAGCATTGGGGCGTGACTAAAATGGCCTCCGGGTGATGCTGAGGTGAGTGATTGTTTCCCATGAATGTTGCATGTGGGAGGGTATACATGGCTGGATGACTCAGAGGAGGAGCCCTAGCACTTGTGAGGGCAAACTGTGCCTTGCTGTGGCGGTGGGGAAGTGACACGAATAACACCCCCCCCAAACCCAATCCCCCTCATGAACATTGCAAGTCTTTTCTAGTCAGGAGTTGAAATATTTATGACTGTGCTCAAGTAGCGCTTTTTAACCTTCCTCTGACCCCATTTAAGCATTAGATGCTTCTTAGAAAGTTCTACCCGGTGAGGCTGGTTGAGCGGAAACAGATTTGAGCAATGATCACAGTTGTTTTCTTTTCCTCTCTCTTAGCCAGTTTGACAACGGGATAATTCTATATTAAGAAATGTTTTGACAGGGTAAAACGTGTTTATCAAAAAGAGAATGACTGACAAATAACAGACTGAGAAATAGAATTATTATGATTTCATAATAACGTAATCATAACCCGCGTCACACCAATGATAACAAATCAAGAGTGTTTGTTCTCGATTATGATAATGGGAATTACATGTTAATCTGATGCATATTTTTCATGATGTTAAAGTTGTTCTTTGGCATTTCTTTGGGGTTTAAAGTTGAAATCAGGTTTCAGTGTTAAATTTAAAAGTTCAGTGTATTTTTTGGGGGGGGGCTTCACACCATCTTTGAACAGAACAAAAGTTAAACTTTGTCGGGAAAAAAGTACTGTACATTCCTTAAAATGGTCTGATGCCTTGTCTTGTATGGACACACAGAGGCAGATAGGACACCAGTCTTTCCCCTGGAGGTTGGCGTGTGTTTGTGTGCATGCACGGGGGAACTCAAACCTTCACCCCTGGAGGGGGTGAAGGGGGGTATATTCCTGCAGTACCCAGAGCTGATTGTAATATATGTAAAGAGTATGCATCACCAGAGGCCCTGGGTGGAAGGGAGATAAGGAAAGAAAGAGAGTGAGAGGCCACTGGGAGACGTCAGAGTGGCCGCGGTGTGGACATGCATCGCCGGGTAGACAGTGCTGCCATCTCTCCCTGACGCTAGTTGACGTGCCCAACCCCCCCCCTTTATGCCAACCCTATACCCCCTCCCCTCAGCCAATCCCAGACTCCCAGGCCCCACACACTCCACACACATACATTTACATATTGCCCCCCTGTTAGTCTTGACCAAACTAGAAAAAAACCTTGAATGCCAAAGAAAACTTCAGGAAAGTACTTTGTCAATATTATAGCTCCACCACAGAACTTTTCCCCTCCACCTTTCTTTGTGTTATTCAGGAATAAAGGACTATCGTTGTTATCACTCCTTCATAGTGAATTGAATTGTGGATAGAAGAGTTCAGTGCTTGGAGGTCTGCGTAGTGCACCGTGGGGTACAGAGGGTATATCGTGTGTATGGGAGTTTCCTACAATGGTGGTGACTCCTTTTCACCTCAAACAGAGAGAGGACGGGAGCACGGGAGCTCAATATTTTATTTTTCTTCAGGGGGGTGGATCAGCTTTAATATTGCAGATAATGTAGATTGTGGCTTCTATCAATGTAATTGTCTGCATCATTTCCAATCTCTCATATCTTAAAAAAAATATATATATATATATATATATATATATATATATATATATATAATATAAAATATATATATTTATATTATTTTCCCCTAACCCTACCACCCCTCACCTATTAGGAGTAAACTAATGGAGCTCAACCTTAGTGAACCTATGTGCCACATGTTGGCTCCAACCCCTTATTCATAATTCAACAGTGAGAGTGGAGATGGTGTCAGAGAGAACCTCTCTCCCTCTCTAAAATGAAGGCTGAACTCTGCATGCACTTTGACGTTCGGGCCGGGGCGGGGAGAGCATTGCACATGATGTCACAGGGTGAGAAAGAAGGAAAGAAGTAGGTTGACCTGAATCAGAGCAGCTGCTAACACAACCTTAACAAGGGAGAAAAAAAAATGACAAAGAAAAAAAGTCACACACTGAATATGTTTCCAACTATTTAACGGGGGTACTTTAATGTCGGGAGAGTATTCAGAGCGTTCTGTTTTATACAGTTTACCCTCCGTTAGTCAGCACCGTCGCAAACATTCTTGGGTGTGCGTCAGCTCATGCTTTTTAATGAAGAAAAAAAAAGACTTGCTTTTTTCAGGAGAGAGGGTACAGAGGACAGATGCACCAGTCATGTAAAGCAGTCGTAACTCAAGGAAAGATATTTACTTTCAAAGTCCTGTCTGACTGGGGAACAAAATAACCCTACAGTACTGTAGTCATAGACAAGGAAAGATGGCTGACTGTGGGGCAGAATAAATCAAGAGCCAAGATGGAAATGGCCCTAGTGCTTGCTTCATCTACATATTCCCTGTCTGCAGCTTGGGACTGTGGCCATGTCGGGGATGAACCGACAGGAACACAGCCATGTCAGTTTTATGCAGGTCAGGACCGCTCCCATCTGCTTGACTGAATCTGCCTCTCTGCCTCCCAGTGAAGTGACGAGCCACAAGGAGAGAAGCCAGGAGCAGAGAGATGGATGGGCTGTAGTCCCAAACGGCCAACGTATTCCTTATGTAGTGCACCACTTTAGTCCAGAGCCAGCCCGATGGGCCCTGGTCAAATGTAGTGCACTACATAGGGAACAGGGTGCCGTTTGGGACTCGGTAGAAATAATAATGCACCATGGGAAATGAAGAGCCCCTGAGCTTTGACAACGTATGACCGTCCCTCACAATATTACATTTTAACTCCACTACTCGCTCCCTCCATCTCTCTCTTTCTTTTCTCTCAGAATATCACCTGTAACAGGTAATCCTATCAGCCTGGATAATCTCAGACAGAAGTGGATGGTGTTTTGCTCAAAGGCTCACTTTTGTGGTGCGTGACACAATGCGATTACACTAGCAGGCTGATGTAATCAGAGAGCACATTATGAGTCCGGGCAGGCGAGAGGACATGGCGGCGGTGTGCTGGATGCATGCACACGCGCACACACACACACACACACACACACACACACACACACACACACACACACACACACACACACAGACCTATAGAGACGGAGGTTTTTACAGTCTCTGAGTGCCACTGTGGAGCCGTTCCAGCTTTCGCTGCCTCTCAATTATGTAGCAGGTTTTTGACCTGGTATACAGATCTCTCCTCCTTTAAATTATGGATGAGAGTCTTGATTGAGGAGCATTTTCTATGACTTGTTTCATTTTTTTCCCGATGATGCTTCAACGAAATATAATTAACTTTAATAACAACATTAAAAAAGTATGAAAAGAACCCATTTGGTAATTTATTTCTGTTGCTAATTTAAAGCTTTTTAAATGTTGAAAGTAACATTCATTATGCTTAATCATGGATAATTATTGTCCATGTTTTGAGTGACATCTTCTGTCAATCAAATTAGTAAAAAAGCAACAAAGTTAAATTGGTCCTGTTTATTTGTATTTTTTGTCGTTGTATCTGATGTTGATTGAAAGCAAAACAATATTAATCATGCAAAGAGATTCTATTCTGACGCTGGAATTCAGTAGTGGGGACATGCATAAAAAAAAGAAGTGATGAAACTATGAACAAAAGTCAGAAGTTTGAGAAATATAACCCAATCAGACATCAGCTCAGTGTGATGCTCTGTTTTACTGAAATCTAAATGATTGTATAGTGTGGACGGATGACTTTGGAATGAGTAGATGTTTTACAGTGCAGAATTTCATAGTAGCTCGCTTTAACATATGAACCATCACGTAATGTCAAGGCAAATTACTCTGGCCTGTCTACCTTATAATGTACTGGTGAAGGGAGGACGGCTCATAATGGCTGGAATGGAATGAAAGGAACTGTGTCAAACACATCAAACAAATGATTACCATGTCTACCGTACCAATTCTCTGAAATGTTAATAATGTACCGTACTAGGAGGAAACAATTCAGTGCCATTCGTGGTTCTGACGAGTGTGCGTCACTCATTATATAGTACAGTACGATCAAAGAGGTTATATCACTCGGAGTTCTCACCGAAACCTTTCAGTGCTTTCGTTTCTTCCAAAGTGGTAGCTTGCATTTTTATGTGGGTGACTTATGTCTTTCACTGCAAGATGTGCCTCTATGTTTGTACCGTATTATCTCTGTACATGGTTTATGCTGGTGACAAATCCAAATGTCCCCTTTGGGGATCAATGTGTTTATTCATTCATATAGTTATTCAAGAACTCTACCAGCAGCAACACATTATTGACGGTCCCATGTACGGCTGAAGTACTATTAGACCCGGTATCTCAAGTCAAGCACACTATATTATGACCCAAAGCTTCCTCTTATTTGAAAATCTACCCAACAGTTTTGCATGAATCCGGGTTGTTGCATGAATCCTGTGTCCCAGAGGGCACCCTATTCCCTACATGATGCACTACATTTGACCAGAGCCCTGTGAGCCCCCGTCAAAGGCAGAGCATTATATGGAATAGTTATCCGCAGCCTAATGAGAGATACAAGAAATCCCCCAGACTCTACCTCTGTCACCTAATCAATAAGACTCGTTGAGTCTTCTCATCTAAGCTGCATGTAATTGTTCATTCTCTCATGTTAGTCCATATCCACGGATTTCAGTGTCTAAAATTACATGAAAACTTCAAACTAATAATGGACCCAGTTGATTGTGGCTTTAATTGGGATGAACTATTTTACTGTGCTTTCCCCACCAGCACCTGGGATAAATGTAGTGGAAGAAATGAATGAGTTCAATTGGCATATTTTCATTGTTTTCATTCAGGTAATTCTGCAGTGTCAAAGATCACAGTACATTAACCTGGATGTCTCAGGCTCTCTTAGGTATTTGTTGGTATTTTTTTGGTGACCGTGTTTTCACTGGGGGGGGGAAATAAGAGGAGGTTATGCGAGCGAGTGAGCGCGTGGGTGTGTGTGGAACTAAAGGTGTCACAGGGATGTCAGTTTCCATCAGTGTTTGGAGAGAATGAGGGATGGTTTGGGTTGGCCAGGGAGCATCATGTACTAATGTGGTTGGAAAAACGTGTCCGTTCCAATCAACATGAAATAATAATGATGGTAATTTCACACTGTATGCATCGCTGCGCAGGGGTATGCAAATGGGGTAGTATCATGTTTGGCCCTAAATGTGACAGGAAAAAAATGTGATACACAAATGCCAAGTAGTTGTTTTCTCCTCTTTGTTTTCCTAATTGGTATTTTGGAGAGGCTGGAGATAATGCCACCAATTAAGATCATACTGTAATGACTACATTTGCACAGCTAATATATTAGAGCAACTATATTACAGCTAATATATTACAGCAACTATGTAGACTTTTAGGATCCTTTAGGGACAGCCTCATGCTTCTACCAATTCCAATGTTCAGCATTTAGCCTCTCGCTGGCTGCTCGAACACACAGACAGGCCCTATCCATCTTTCAGAGCATCTTTGGAGTGGGGAGGTAAGTGGGTGTGTGTTTGTATGTGTTTGTATGTGTGTGTGCGCGTGTTCGTGTGCATGTGTGCGTACACATCTGTGCCCATCCCTGTGTGTGTGTGTGTGTGTGTGTGTGTGTGTGTGTGTGTGTGTGTGTGTGTGTGTGTGTGTGTGTGTGTGTGTGTGTGTGTGTGTGTGTGTGTGAGAGAGAGAGTGAGAGAGTGAGAGAGTGAGTGAGTGATGAGGATTGAAACAGAACGGGGAGTTCAGTTCAGGGGCCATCATCATAAAGAGCACTCTGACAGGACGGGGACAAGGACGTGCAGCGGTGCAGGTAGTTGCTCCGGCCCTTTCCCGACACGGGACCCAGGAGGGGTAGAGGTCAACGGGATAACAAGCGTTGGCTCGGATCCGCCGTCCGGCCGGCCCCTCTGAGAAGGGTAAAGTCTCCTTAATCTGGCCAGGGCACTGCACTCTGAACTACATGACTACACAGAACAAGTTGCAGAACTATCATAACATGTATCATACGAATGTTAGATCAAACCCTGACAAGAACTTCTTGGGAATGTTAGCTAATGTCTTGGGAATGTTCCCGGTTTGCTGGGTGGTGGTCAATATGATACAAATGCCAATACAATTGGGTACGATTTACAAAGGAGAGAGAATTACATGTTCCTAAAAGCAGCCAGTGTTCACCGGGGGGGAGGGTTAGGCAAATACTCAAGGGCCCCTGAACCGCCCCGGGGACCCATTCCATTACAAGGGCCCCACTCACACACACACACACACACACACACGTTTGTTTTACTATTCGTGTGGGGACCAAACAATTGATTCCCGTTCAAAATCCTATTATTCCCTAACCCTAACCCCAAATCTTAACTCTAACCCTAACTCCTAACCCTAACCCTAATAAAATAGCCTTTCACCTTTTGGGGACCGGCTAAATGTCCCCACTCCAAATGTTCTTTGTTTAACTATCCACACACCCACCCACTTAAAACAAAGCGATGCTACACGACCCGGCCTTAATGCTGCTCTCCTCCTCAACCCCAGAGCTCTTGGAGATCAGACGACGGCAGCAGAAAAAACACAGAGAGAAAAAAAACACACTCACAACACAGAAACACACACTTCTCGTCCGGGGCTGGGGCGGGTGCTCTCCTACAAACTCCTGACATTGATTTGAAATAAATTGAGACTGATGATCAGTCGATGACAATTCCCGTAATCATTAAACCCTCAGCGATTCATCAGAGAAGAGCGGGAAGCGGGGGCCCTCGTGTCACATTTATCCTGGATGGTAGGAGGGAGCGGGGCTGTGTGGCACGCTGTGATTTTTAAAAGGATTGATTACGATCCAGCTGCTTTTCCCCTTGCGCTCCTAAGTGTGGAGTAATCAGGTATTTAGACCCCCCCCAAAAAAAAAATTACAGGAAGTTATATGAGGAAAGAGAGAGAGAGAGCAACGCAATCTAATTTCATCCCCCCATCTAACTTTTCGTTTTGATGGCTGTCAGAGGGGGAGGAGGGGGTGTAATCATAGCTGGAGAATGGCCTGTCACATTAAGACGCAGATGGGATAAGAAATACCTTTCCCGATCCAATTTAGCACAGTATTTTACAATGTTACTGGGTTGATTTAAAAAAGGGCGGATATGGGATAGGGTCTACACACCCCTCCCTTCTGTTACCTCCCCTGCCAATGATTAAGAGGATGGTAGAACAACGACTTGGGCTTTAATGGACTTGACCATGTTAATATTGATCACAATGAAAGAGTCCATCTAAAGTGGCCAATGTCTTCATGTCTTACGACATGAATGAGAAAAATACAACTTCTGCTAATTAAGACACATAACCGATCACAATGAATAGCATTAGTGGTAACAGCCCTTTCTTTATGTCTTTTTATCTACCAACACAGAATTACAAAGAGCAAGTGACTCATAAAACAAAGCTCCATCTGTTGAAACTGTGAGATATGTGAAATCTCTGGCAATATGTGTTATTTTGCTGATCTACACGGTGTCACAAAATGTATTGCCAACAGTGTCAGTGTGTGCCATGTATTTCTTTGCCTTTCTCTCCTTCTCCTTTCATGAAATCACAGCAGCAATATGATATTCCTGTCAAAACGTGAAAACGCATAATTATGAGGACAGGTTGCATTTGACAGGAATAAAATCCTCCTTGATCATTGGGATTAGAAAGACAAACTGACATGTTTAATCTAAGTATTACGCCCTGGCTATTAGTGAGGAGATGAGACACAATAGAACTCCTACTCTACAAAGCCAAAGCTTCTGTAACAGTACAGTGTTATATACGATTTAAACATTTATTGTATATCCATTCAGACACATTTTCCATTGTTACATTACAGCTTTTTTACAAATGTCTGTCTTTAAATATGCCTGTCTTTTTAATGAACACTAAAAGCCTGAATTGCACCAGCCAAATCCTGTAGGTAACAGTAGAATATGTACGTTATAGACATTCATTGTCTAAACATTCCGTCTGGTTTCAACATTGTGACAATCGACATAATAATAATACTAATAATATTCTATTATTAAACTACAAAAAACACGATCGACAAAATACTGCTTGCCTTTTTCTCTAATCCTGCGTACCGTGTTCCCGTATAAATGTCTTAAACGTTCATTGAGTAACCAGTCAACCTGGGCTGCCCCATTGTATACATTTCTACACGTCTTTCTTCTACCGACTGCAATTGATCAGATACGATAACAGCCTCATTGATGTATTCTATGGACGTCTGCTACAGTATACCAGCCCGCATCAGAATGTCTTCATCATATCACGGCATAGTTTTGACTTCATAAAATGAGGGCCAGATGAGAAGGTGTGTGGTGATATGGGCTGATATGGTCCCAGAAGACTCCATCTCCCTCAAAAATCCTCAAATTATTTGTCAGTCACCACTTAGCCAAATTAAGATTTGTAATGGTATCGCACGGCACATCAACAGAAAGAAAGTCTCGCTCTCTCACTTAACAAAGGTTATCAAAATATATGAAGGCTTTGTCCTTTAGGGCTGACGTCTTCTATTCTTTCTGTTCATTCTGTTTGAGTTACAGCCCCCTCCCCAGAGCTTTAAGGGTATGGTAACGAAAACCAGATTTTGGTCGTGGAAGTAAGTGGATAAGCATTGCGATAAAAAACAATTATTTAATTGCTAATGGACCTTTTGTATTATTGTCCATTAAACGCTAACACATGGCTAACACATTTCATGTTATCAAACCAAACATGCGACATGATTTACATGAACCACGAGTTCATCCAAGAACTTAAACACAATATTGAAATAAAGCGTTTGCCTCCCGCCCAATCCCCCAAACCCACTACCCACCTTCAACCACAACCCCCTCTTCAATAAATATTAAATCCCATTTCAGTTTTATTTTCTTTCTCCTCCAAATGAATTATTAAATGATAATACGTTCTCTGTATTTTTCTCGGGTCGGATTGCAACATGACACAGCGAGGGCACTTTGTAAAGCGGGCTGCCGAGGCTGTAGCAGACTAGCGCTGCCTGTTTGGGAAGCCAATGTTCAGGTTACACAAGGAGTTCAAACATGGGTCAGGTTCATCATTAATGTTGCAGTGTAAGTGCTGTGAATAGGGGTGGAAAAACCTGCTCAGGAACACCGCGGTCCCGATGCTACTACAGGAAAAGTATTCCAATGGAGACCTCCACGCTTCTACAGTATTCTATCCTCCAAGATGTAGACCTGGGCCAAAATAATATGATTATTTTTTCTGTAAAATACTTCAGCTGCGCTTATTGAGCTGGCGCATTGGAACAAATAGAATAGTCCCAAAAGTCGGTACATCTGATTCTTGAAAGCAGACTCAAGTCAAACGCTCAAACTTTTTAAAAAGTCAGTATACAGTAGAGTCAAACAAAGTGTTACAATAGAGAACTGTGCATCTACAGTGGGCTATCGTCAAAGTCCCCAGCAAAATAATACAGTCCATGTACTGTATTTGACTGTTAGAATGTCCATGGACGACACAAAAAAACAGTCTCTTGCAAGGAGTTATTCTCTGGACAACCCTTCTATTCCATCTATTCCACCAGGTTGTTGGGAAACAAACAACAGAACAAGCCCAGTCTTCACAAGCCACATCTCTCAGGTAAACAGCTGGCCATTCACTACAGGACATGGATGTGCTAACAACTCCTGATGCCCTCGTCCCAAATCTTTTAATTGCGTCCATCAACCCCAGGACGTGGCTGCTCACATTACACGATGATCCCCTAGTTGATCCCGCCCCGAGTTTCTCAGTTGTCGCAGGAAAGAAATGCCCACGCGCAAACAGCCAGCTTCTTTATTAGTGTGCACATTATTATTCAAAAAAAGGGGACTGTAACCGCAGAATATGGACTTGCAAAATGGCAGGGCAGACGTGGACAATAAGGACTTTCCATTCTACAGAGGGAATTGGAGGTAATATAAATCGTTTAATATTCGCTCCACAGCTCCGCCAATCACCTCGGTCCACACCGTGTTGTTGTTGTTTCTTTCCTCTTTGCCATCATTATTTTGGTCTCACATGCTGAGTGCTCATTGGCTATTTGCAGAAGTCCTTGCCCAATTACGTTGGGACATCCGATAGGGGTCTGGAGAATGGAACAGCCATCGGTGCGTCCTTCACCCGCTCAAACTACGCCAGTCCCGACAAATTGATCCTAGCCCGAGTTCATAGGATTTCACCCCGATAATGACAATTATTCTGTGATGGCAAACACGTGGCGAAATCGTGTATGCCCGGCATAACACACAAGATACACTTTAATCTTGCGATAAACGAATAAGCTTTCACACCATCGGAATGCCACATTTAATTTGCTGTTGTTCAGAAGATCACAGAAGATTGCAATCCACATTCCAGCTCAGTGTACGAGAGCAGCCACCGAGTGCTTTCTCAGCACCAGCCCACCACAATGACAATGCACACAAACTGATCAAGATGGAGGTGGTAAAATAGGAGTCATTCAATCAACGCACGTTGAGGTTTTTTTCCTCTCCAAGGCTTTTGGAGAAGGTGCAAAGGAACATTGTTATATTCGGCGATATGAATGTAGCAATATCGTCACACACATTTCACTCCACTTTAAATTCCTTGCAAAGATGTATTTGCAGATGAGCAATCTGATAGTGAACAGGAATGGGAAGGATTCAAGCAAAGATGTCTTGATTGATTAATGGACAAAAACTAAGAGCCACTACTAGCACGATTAAAATTCCATCACAGCAATGGATAACATCGTACAATTCACATAACCCCCCCCCCCCCTCCCCCAAAGAAAACATTTACCAGTATACAGCAATTAGCGATTTCAAAGTCAAGGTAGTTACCAACCCCTTCAATCTAGATTGAAAATGAGCCCAGATCATTACAAAGCATGAATGTGTATGAACACTAAAGCAGTATCAGTATGTCAGACAGCTGTGCCTTGTAGACTTGGTATAGTAGGCCGAGCAGTGACTCAGACAATGGGCTCTGTCTTCTAAGATCTGCATAGCAGCAGTGGTAGCATGTCCGAACATAGAAATAGGATTCTAGTTCTGTGTGTCAGACAAATCGGCTAGGTCTTCTAAGATCCTAGAACGTGCACAGCAGTAGTAGCATGTCAGACGCCGTGGCCGATGTATCTTTAGAACTGGTCTAATAGCAGGCGGCTGGTGCCCTCATTATACCGCTTCAACAGCAGAGCAAGGACAAAGAGGGGCCGCATCCCAAATGGCACCCTACTCCCTATAAAGTACACTTCTTTTGACCAGGGCCAACAGGGACTAGGGTGCCATTTGGGATGCAAACCAGAAGAGCCCTGTTCAAATCCACCAGACCTGTTGACGTTGACTGCATATTATTACACATCTCTTACGGTTCTTTTCCTCTCCCTCTCTTCTATTTCTCCATAATTGCCTGTTCAATCATTCTCCTCTCATCCGCAGGGTGACTGCTGTGTCATGTTCTTTCTACTATATTCTCATCCCGACCAGGGTCAGGGAGGCAGAACGAGTTTAGGAACAGGTGTCAGGATCCTAGAACATGATGCTGAGTGTGTGTGTGCGTGTGTGTGTACGTGCAAGTGTGTGTGTGTGTGTGTGTGTGTGTGTGTGTGTGTGTGTGTGTGTGTGTGTGTGTGTGTGTGCATTTGTCTGAATACATGCACTCATTCTAAGCTCTCTTTTCAACAGCCTTTACACCACTTTACCAAAGTTACCGGAAAATTTGGTAAATTTGGTAATTAACACATAATATATAGCAATCTATGGTATATATGAATAACTTAACATAAAAATGTATTTATTTTGTGTTCATATTGTCCATGGGTTTCTAGTGGATAGACCATATGGTTCAAGAGAAAATAACCTAAATAAAGGACCGTTGCAGTCAAAAAGGTGATTTCCTGTGTTTTAAATATATACTGTATATATATATATATATTTCACAGGTTGGAGTAATGCTGTGAAATTTTGAAAATGATAATGCCCTTTTAGTGTAAGAGTATTTGAAAATGTCAGCCTGTTTTGGTGGGATGGAGTTTTGGCCTGCCTGGCGACATCACCAGGTGGTAAATTTGTTAATAGCCCAATAAGAAAGAGTTCCAAACCTCTCTGCCAATAACAGCTAGTTTTCAGTTTTCCCCTCCCCACTCAGACCACTCCCAGACAGTCCTAGCAAAATTCTTGCTTGAGAAATTGCTCTTTGCTAATTTTTGACAATTTTGAGTGAACAGAATCACAGTAAGGTACTGTACCTAATTGTTAGCCATAAATTATTTGATATTGAGATAAAAATGTCTGTATTGGACCTTTAATAAGAAAAAACATCTAATCAACATTGGAATTATTTTCAATTAACTCTGCAATTCTTCCTATTATTGACCTTTTCACAGCCACCAGTTTGGCGCAAAAAACATTTACAACAAAGACATTGACATAGTAAAATCAACAAAACTGTACAAAATATATAAAGGATATTTGATGCTGAAACCCAATGGTATTCACTAGGCTGAAGGTTTATATTTAGGATAATGTTTGACAGCTTTGTCATTCAAATATATCTATTTTTAAATCATCTTATTTGATTATTTGATGTATTTTAGTGTTATTGTCTATTAGTTTAAATATTAGAAAATATATTTAAAAAAGCCATCTATGTACATATATTTATGGAAATGATGCAGACATTTACATTGATGGAAGCTACAATCTATCTGCAGTATTAAAGCTGATCTACCCCCCCCCCCCCCACACACACACACAAAAAAAGGACCACAAGGTACAGTATCTTGTGATAAATTACAGAAAATCCTAGAAATGTACAAAAATGACAACGTTTCCAGTAATATACCCTCACTTTGCAACCCTAGTATCAACTGTGCAAAATACTGAGACCTTGCCAGTTGCCACAGACTACGACGCAGAGAAAAGTATGCTTATCAACACACAGCATTCATCTAGGGGACGCGTGTGGCCTCGTTCATATTCAGCATGGTTGTTCTCTGACAGCAAAGACAAATTGTTTTGTTTTAGGAAAATAGAACTGCAGTATGGGTGCTCTGTATTCAGTCATGTATAGAATGCAACTTGGAATCGAGCACATAGTTTCATTGCTCCAGTGTTGCTGAAATATATTTCCAACCAAGTAAAACAATAAAGCAATGCTTATTAAAGGGTCATTTGCCCTGTTCCTCCTAAAGTATACAATTAATCAATCAATCCGTTTCTTAAAGTTTACCATTAATCAACGTGGGATGCCTTGGCTATTCCCACATAATAATAGTGGCAGAATCAATTCCTTTTTTTCAATTATAGGATGAAAAAATATACAATAATAATATACATTTTGGAAAACAAATCTAACACATGGACATATTCAATTAGGAATTTTCATATGTGTTCATTCTCAAAATAAGTCAGAGTTTTTAATAGCAACTATTTTAATAATGTCATAAATCTGAACGACCAATAAACTGAACGAAAACGTCAACTCTTCTTTGAAAAAATTAAGTTTTGTCCCTGTTTTTCCGTGACCGTTAATTGAAGTGCTTTCTCTCACTCGCAGCAGAGGACCTAGGCTACATAGGGCTAGATCAATAACCCAGTGTGATGTGTAAATTGATCTTTAAAGTAGTCCTCTCACTTAGTGAAGTGTTCAATCAGGATAATTTAGACGCCCTCGGTGCCGTTGTGCGTGTGGTTTGCAGGCAATTCATTTAGCTTTGAATTTCCAATGGAAGTATTCCCAACGCCATTTACCAATCGGTAAAGGAGGGACGCGTATTGGAGAGTGAGTGGCCTCTGTTTAGCTGAGCGCTGACTGAGTCAACTTTTGATGAAGCTTTAACTCTTGTTTCTGAACTGAAAACTCTCTGGAAATTATTTCCATGCTTTGAAAAAAGACAGTAGTAGGGTCTATTGACAACTCATTCTTGATATTGAAGCTGGTAACCTCTAATGAAATGCACTATCTATTTGTAAAGTAAAATACATAAAAGAGAGTGAGGTGTACACTTACTACAATTATTATTTGGGGGGGGGGGGGGGGGATTGACTAGTACATTCTAGGTTTAAACAGAACACTTATACAACAGAGAACCTTGACAGGACACTAAGAGACTCAGAACAAGAACAAAGATGGATACTCCAACATCTCAAAGAACAAGTGCACCGCCAGACTCAAAATGGCCGAAGGGAGGAGGAGATGGTTTTCAACCGGCGTCTCCTCTGATCCATTAACATTTTAAGTACCTTCTCTCCACCTCCACCCTTTTCCCACTGGTCTCCCAAACTTCCACAGGCCAATTAAGCCTGTCCCCTATTAGTGAAGACATTAGGTCTAGTAGAAGGAAGTGGAAAAGGGGAGGTATTTGTTCATCGAGAGAACATTTAACAGCACTCGGGAGAGGGAGTTTGCTTGAGTGAGGCGATGTCACTGGGGGAGATATGGTCAGAGCTGACGCCAGATATCAGACGAGTCGTCATAGTACACGCGCGCCCGCGTGCGCACACACACCACTCCATCTTTCTGCAGCTACCCAGCTACCCAGCCATAATGTAGGCCTACCAGAGTGTTGCCTACCATCAAAACAAAAACAATGGAGAAAATGCATCCCATAACATTTTAACATGGAAATAGCTGTTCTATCATTCAGCCTACAGTAGCAGCCAATGTGTGGTGTTCAATGTAGGCCTACATTCCATTATACGTTTTTTAAAAATATGCAGGGCTTGACATTAACCTCAGACAAGGAGGTGACTGAAAATGTTGCTGTGTTGTTTAATGCAAGAAACCACTTTACAAAATAAAATGCATTATTATTCCCATACCATCATTACAGAGAATCTGAAAAATTATATACTACCCTCTGCCTATTGGTTACTTAGCTTATTCAAGCCTGTCTCAAAATACATTTACATTTACATTTAAGTCATTTAGCAGACACTCTTATCCAGAGCGACTTACAAATTGGTGCATTCACCTTATGATATCCAGTGGAACAACCACTTTACAATAGTGCATCTAACTCTTTTAAGGGGGGGGGGGGGGGGGGTTAGAAGGATTACTTTATCCTATCCTAGGTATTCCTTAAAGAGGTGGGGTTTCAGGTGTCTCCGGAAGGTGGTGATTGACTCCGCTGACCTGGCGTCGTGAGGGAGTTTGTTCCACCATTGGGGTGCCAGAGCAGCGAACAGTTTTGACTGGGCAACACTGCCCCTTTCAGACAAAAAAAAAGCTATTTACCTGAATCGCTTTTCAAAGATGTCTAGAAATGTACAGGTTTTGTGCTCTTGTAGGAAGCAATCACTCCCCTATTTATTGCTGACTACAAATGATCTATAACTGGGCTAATAACTTACTAACAAAATGAACAAAATGTGCACACTTGGCTATATGCAGCGCTCGCTTTGATTTTAAAACAAGCACATCTATTCACGACCGCTCATGCTGTAAACACAGTCCAGTTCAAAGCAAATGGCACAGATCCATATATGCCAATGGTCTATTTGCATATAGGCCTACTGCAGTTCTGATTGTTTATGCTGCACCGGTCTGTGTACAGTAGGGGCTGAGTAGTGCCTGTCGAATGCAATAGAATCCTACTCCGATGTGTTCTGCCTACAATAAAATCTCTGATATTTCTTCTGCGGGCAGTCCCAGGGAGCTGTGCAGTCTCGGGGCTGCTGCACGCCTGCACGCAGCTTAGAGGGTACATTGGTCACGACCAGTCAGATGTTTGAGGAACTTCAACAGCCATATCATATTTGTCTCGCTGCTTGTTTGGTCTTGATCCATTCTCTTAGGGGACAACTATCTATCCTCCTGTCAATCATGTTGCAGAAGGTAAACCAGGTATGTATTTCTCACACATGTAAAATCCCATGCACACAATGTGGCTGTGCTGCCAAGGTGAGCAAGGGAGGAGGACAATTAAAGCGCTTTTTTACTCCCTCTCTCTACTTCTCCAGTGAGAAAAGGAGGATGAGAGGAAAATAGTGTCTGGTACAGTGAGTCCTGTGTCTATGGGTGTTTGGGGGGAAAGTGTGTGCGTGTGTGTGTGTGTGTATGCGTGTGTCACTAGCCTACAGCCAGCCCCAGAGATATCCCCCTCCCTGTTCTCCTCTTCCTCACCCCCCCTTCCTCTTCCTGTCAGACACTCTCTGAAGAGGTCACCAGGAGTAAGTGCTGTCAAATGCATGTTTCCCCATTGGGACCTGCCTCCTTCCCCTTTTAAGACAAACCAACAGAATGCTGGGCTGCACTTCCTGTGCCCTGGCATAGATTTCACAGAACCACATCTCTGGCCCTGTAAACACCAGTACGGTTTTCACTCCTAATTTGAGTGCATAAGACGGTCAAGTTCACACACATTACGAGTTTTGAACAATTGTCAAACCCCAAAATGTAGTATGTACCACACAGTGGTCACAGTTCTATCGAGCTGGAGTGGGTGAAATATTACAAAGCATTGCAATATGGGGAAGTCTAAGCATGGGCTTGTTTGAGTTCTGAACAATTTTGAACATTGAAACTCTCCCCCCTAACACACATTTCCCCCCTAACACATCAACACCATTATCCCAGAAACTCTAGACCCACTCCAATTTACACACCTCCCTAACAGATTCACAGATGATGCAATCTCTATTGCACTCCACACTGTCCTTTCCCACCTGGACTAAAGGAACACTGATGTGAGAATGGCAATCTTTAACTACAGCTCAGCGTTCAACACCATAGTGCCCTCAAAGCTCATCAATAAGCTAAGGACCCTGGGACTAAACACCTCCCTCTGCAACTGGATCCTGGACTTCCTGACGGGCCGCCCCCAGATAGTAAGGGTAGGTAACAACACATCCGGCACGCTGATCCTCAACACTGGGGCCCCTCAGGGGTGTGTGCTTAGTCCCCAGCTGTACTCCCTGTTCACTCATGACCGCACGGCCAGGCACGACTCCAACACCATCATTAAGTTTGCTGACAACGCAACAGTGGTAGGCCTGATCACCGACAACGATGAGACAGGCTATAGGGAGGAGGTCAGAGACCTGGCCGTGTGGTGCCAGGACAACAACCTCTCCCTCAACGTGATCAAGTCAAAGGAGATGATTGTGGACTACAGGAAAAGGATAACCGAGCAAGCAAGCTCCCATTCTCATCGACGGGGCTGCAGAGGGGCAGGTTGAGAGCTTCAAGTTTCTTGCTGTCCACATCACCAACAAACTAACATGGTCCAAGCACACCAAGACAGTCGTGAAAAGTGCACGACAAAACCTATTCCCCCTCAGGATACTGAAGAGATTTGGAATGGGTCCTCAGATCCTCAAAAGGTTCTACAGCTGCACCATCGAGAGCATCCTGCCTGGTTGCATCACTGCCTGGTATGGCAACCACTACAGAGGGTATTGTGTACGGCCCAGTACATCACTGGGTCCAAGCTTCCTGCCATCTAGGAGCTCTATACCAGGCGGTGTCAGAGGAAGGCCCTAAAAATTGTCAGACTCCAGCCACCCTAGTCATAGACTGTTCTCTCTGCTACCACATGGCAAGCAGTACTGGAGCGCCAGGTCTAGGTCTAAGAGGCTTCTTAACAACTTCTACCCCCAAGCCATAAGACCCCTGAACATCTAATCAAATGGCTACCCAGACTATTTGCATTGCCCCCCCCCACTCTTTTACGCCTCTGCTACTCTGTTATTATCTATGCTTAGTCACTTTAATAACTCTACCTACATGTACATATTACCTCAATTATCTTGACTAACCGGTGCCCCCGCACATTGACTGTGTACCGGTACCCCCTGTATATAGTCTCGCTATTATTATTTTACTGCTACTCTTAAATTACTTGTTCTTTTTATTTATTATTCGTATTTTTTAAACTGCATTGTTGGTTAGGGGCTTGTAAGTAAGAATTTCACGGTAAGGCCTACGCCTTTTGCATTCGGCGCATGTGACTAATAACATTTGATTTGATATACTGGCACCTTTCCCTTTGGAGTTTTGTTGGAGATAAAACTTTAAAGTAATGACTGTCAGAATATGGTGTGACTCATTTTGTAACATTTGCTTGAGCTTGTCTTTGGGGTTTTAATTCTTAAACTGTGATGTTAAGTGAATACGAGAGAGAGCGAGAGCGAGAGCGAGAGAGAGAGAGAGAAAGAACGACCAACGAGGAGGGAGAGAGAGAGCAGGGAGAACAGAGAGAACTTTATGGCTTTTCCTACTGAAATAATGTGAGCCTTCTACTTCAAGGACACAGTGGGGGTCTCTCTTGAAACAAAGTGAATGTGAAGCTGCCCACAGGTAGGCAGAAGGGAGGGAATGAGGGATGAGGAGAGGTGAAGGATGGTAAATAGCAGCTCCGTTGGTGCCTAGTCTGCCTACACAACACTGGCAGATGGGTTGGCTATGTTAAAGGAAGGGGGAGGCCGATGACAGAGGGCACCATCAGACCAACCCCTTGAATGGCCTACTCCTTGAAGTTTGCAGTTTGCTCAAAACATGTGTTTTTTACCCTTAAGTGGATGTAAATTACACTATTTATGAGTGGGCTATTGTTTTTCAACAGGAAAAGTTCCTAAATAGTTGGAGTGCATCTTTAGACACAGACAGCTAATCCTAAACTTTACAGCAATCAAAACGTATGTCTAGACTCCAGAGCAATCAACACAGTATCTAAGGTTACCAGCATTTTCGTTTTTCATGTGTAGAATAATTTCCTTTTGTGGAATACAACTAACTACTGGCAGAAGAAAGGAACTAAAGCTGAGGTAGGAGTGAATGTGAGTTATTTTTCTCATTCAGATTGAGGAGAAGTCTAGCCTATGAAGGATGCTGCTCAGAGAGACTTAGAACAATGGCAAAGAACAAAGCTACAGCCAGAACTGTTCAGTTCCCAAAATACCCTTCACCCCAGCAGATAATGTCCCCCTGACTTCTCACACCCTCTCTGATATCACTGGGCTAAGGCATGTACACTAAAAACAAAATGGCACCAATGGAACAAATCAATGGCCATCTTTTCTCTGTCTTACTGTCTTAAGCCTTCAGAAGACAAATGTTTCATTACCGCAGAATTAATCCTCTGTGATAACATCCTTCTCATGTTGGCTAATGCCCAAAGATGCGTGCTATTTTGAAGAGGGCCACAGAGTAATCCCCGGTAGCCTTAAAGAGACGATGTCATTCACGGAGCCCTTGGGACATTGTTGATGGATGTCATAAATGAAATATGTTGAAAGCTATTAGCATGCTAAAGGAACAGGGCAGGGCGGGGCATGATCAGGAGACCAATCTCCAAAATCAGACAAAAGTATTTTCCTAGAATGTTCTATTTCCATTCCAAGTCCCCCATGACATGACATCACTCAAAGTGTAATGTACAATGTGACAGAGTTATCCTGACTGACATCCAAGAACCGTACTGTATAGTACGCACCAGACACACAGTTGAGTGGAGCCAAAGAATCAACTCTAATAAAAAAAATACCTCTATAAACACACAAAAAATACATATTGGGGGTAAAACCCCCAGACCCCCCACCATCACCCACTGAAAAACCCAGGTTCACAACACACTAATAGCCAGCCTGTTGTGGCACAGTGGTGACTGGATAGAGCCCTGTGTGCCGTACTGCCTAGTACTGGCAGATGTTTCAGGGGAGCAGTTGGTTGGTTGGTTGGCAGGGACAGGAACATGGAACAAGGGTGTGTGTGTGGGTGCATCCGTGTGTGTATTTTTCAGGCAGGGGCCACTAATGAGCAGCTTTATCTGCACTCAGAGGGCTCTTTATGTGGACCTGTCTTCATTTGGCCCTGTTTAGGAAACTTTTTTTCCTTTTTTAACCATCTCCCTTCCTCACATGTTGGAGATCTGCACATAGCTTGCCTGGTAATTGGACATGGTCCAGGGGGTTGACTTGCAGCAATTTTATTTTATTTTAAAAAAACACATTATTTGGTTTCATTATTCATATTCACTAGTGAAAGTAGGATGAGTACCACTTTGGTTTTATGTTCATTAACGGATTTACTATTTCCCTTTTATATTATTTAAATGGGTTCAAAGCCATAAATGAAGTGCTAATGACCTAGTTCTGGAATCAACCATACAACACAGAATATTCAATACTCAAAACTTCAAAACACACTTTCAACTGTGATGGTCAAGCAGAATTTTAACAAAATGTATGCCATTTGCATCCATGCAGGTATTCCTTGCTTTGTTGTCCATATGGCACAATGCACTTTTGTTGATCAATAGGTAACATTATTGAAGTACAAGGCATCCGTTCAAAGCTTTGATACTAATGAGCAACAGGGAATCCTACAGAATTCCAGATTACATTTTTACCACAAAATTCCCCGTCGTCATGTAATTACTGTAAATAAAATGGCATCCTTATTCAAAAGGACTTTCCAGAGAATTCCTCATGTTAATCCCCAATGAAGATGGGGATGTTCCACAGCCCTGACACACAAATGACCCAATACTCTGCCTGCCATCCCTGCCCCAGAGATGGGCTAATCACCGACTAGCCTACACGATGCAACTCTGACATGGAAGAAATAAATCAAAGTACAAAAATAATGAAAGGTACAGCTTTTATGTATTCCTTTTCATGTTAGCGCTGTGGCACTTTCATTTTGTTTCATCGGGTGTTATGAGTATATTATTTTTATGCCAATATTTTTTAAATAAATGTATAATATTGAAATGTTGTTGAGGTGGGCTCCTCCTTTTTGGGGGCAATTCCTTGTTTACAGTAAACAGCAGAAAGACAAACGAGTTTGGTATAAAAGGGAACAGTGAGGGAGTCGATGGCTAACCCGTCCATTCTGGTCCATGCTCGATGGGGACCCACTTTTCAATGGCTTTCTCATCAAAAAACAGCATGAGTACACAAGAACTAAAATAGAAATAGAACATTGTTTTCTTAATAAATCATTTGAGCTGTTCAACAAACTCAAATTCTCGTAATCCGAGAGAGGAGAAGAGATCCACGTGCTCTTTGTAGAGGTACACAGACGACAAACTTTCCAGTGGTGATAACTTGGTGCTCTGTCTGGTTTCGAAGACAGAGACGACAGAGAAAGACACTGTTTGTTAGTTTGTTTGTTCCAACGCTCATTCATTCATTCATTCAGCGATTCATTCTTTCAGTCATTCAGTAATTCATTCCATTCATTCATTCATTCATTCAATAATTCATTTAATTCATTCATTCATCAAATCAAATGTATTTATATAGCCCTTCTTACATCAGCTGATATCTCAAAGTGCTGTACAGAAACCCAGCCTAAAACCCCAAACAGCAAGCAATGCAGGTGTAGAAGCAGGGTGGCTAGGAAAAACTCCCTAGAAAGGCCAAAACCTAGGAAGAAACCTAGAGAGGAACCAGGCTATGAGGGGTGGCCAGTCCTCTTCTGGCTGTCGGGTGGAGATTATAACAGAACATGGCCAAGATGTTCAAATGTTCATAAATGACCAGCATGGTCAAATACTAATAATCACAGTAGTTGTCGAGGGTGCAACAAGTCAGCACCTCAGGAGTAAATGTCAGTTGGCTTTTCATAGCCGATCATTAAGAGTATCTCTACCGCTCCCGCTCCGCTCATTCAGCCATTCATCCATTCATTCATTCTGTCACACCCTGACCTTAGAGATCCTTTTAATTCTCTATTTGGTTAGGTCAGGGTGTGACTAGGGTGGGCAATCTATGTTTTCTATTTCTTTGTTGGCCTGGTATGGTTCCCAATCAGAGGCAGCTGTCTATCGTTGTCTCTGATTGGGGATCATATTTAGACAGCCTTTTCCCACCTTTTGTTTGTGGGATCTTATTTCTGTGTAGTTGCCTGTGAGCACTCCATTACTTCACGTTTGTTTATTCTTTATTGTTTTTTTTTGTGATTAAACATGTGGAACTCTACGCACGCTGCGCCTTGGTCCATTTATTCAACAAACGATCGTGACACATTCAGTCATTCCATCAGTCATTCATTCAGCCATTTATTAATTAATTAATTCATTCAGTAAGTGTGGGCCATATGAGTGTCTCTCTCCAGAGAATTGCTGGAACGAGCAGCCTTGCTCACAGTAATGTTATTTACAATCAATTTTCATTCCAATCCAATTTGAAGCAAAACCTCAACCTGAATGCCTAGCGTAGGTGGGACAATCGAGAGGTTCCATTTGCAGTGATCAACTGAGCTGTGTGCACAAGAATGTATGTACAAATTCTTCCTCAGTTGAGTGCACACGTGTGGCTGGCCATTCATGCACACGTGTGGATGGCCATTAATGGCTGTGTGCTGTGCAGAAATGTCCCCACAAGCCACATACGGTACCTGTGACATATGAGAAGATCTGGGACCTTGTCCCCACAATACACATATACCTCATCTAGGGATCAAGACTCTGGGTAGGCAACATTTACATTTATGTCACAAAACTTTCTCAGGATTGTGATTGATTGATTTATTGATTGATTGATTGATTTATTGATTGATTGATTGATTGGGAGAAAAGATGCACTGGGTACAACCCAGGGGAGAACACGTTAAAGCAAAAGGAACTTGTTTCCAACGTGGTCCCCATAATATGGACAAAGAAATCGACTATTTTTCGAACATTGCAAGACCAATTGCGAATTGTTACTTACTTATAAGAAATATGACTAACAAAACAGTGAAAAGATTTAATGATATGAGAAAAGCTTGGACGGGAAAAAAATGCACAGTTAAAATGAGAATTGGGAAGAATCAAACATTTCATCAGCAAAAATATCTCCAACTCCATTGAGCGTTGAAGAAGTCTATAAACGAAATAATAATACGTTATGTTTTGTCAACCTTGAAAGTTGATAAGGACTCAAGCTGCCTTCTTAATTAAGCGAAGGAATGCCAGCCCTGAACAATCTGTAAAGAAATGTCATTTAACGAATCAAAGCACTTTGCCTGGAATGGCGTAACAATCTGTCAAATGTTTTCATTTAACGAATTAAGGCTGTTATGACCTCCTCTTGCGGCATTTGATTTTCCATTCATGCAGGAAATGACATACCTAATCAGAGTGTTATGTAACAGTATTTAATAAAGAGATTGTTCTTTTCAACTTTTCTTTTAAGCAGACTGGGGAAATATGTATGGAGCATACCTAATGGGAAAAGACGATGTAAAAATGTTGAAAGTTCGTAAACTATTAAAAAAAATATAAAGAATGATCAGAGAAGTCAAATTAAAGCCAAAATGAAAACATGAACTTAGACTATCAAATAATTACAAATAAAAGATAATTAACATTGTTAGAATGTTTTTCAACCAAGTGGCTTCAAACCAAGTAGTGTAAGGGTGTAGGCTTTTTTCAGGGTGTGTCCATGGCATAATCAATGTTTATGCATGGTGCATGTTTGAATGGCAAACACTGCCCATCTCAATGACAGCCCATTGTTCCTGAGCTTCTCACCCTCTCCTGCTTCTAAGACTACAGTGCACGCTGGTTTAAATCCCATTTTGGAGCAACGAGTGTGTGTGTGTGTGTGTGTGTGTGTGTAGGGGCTATGTGAGGTTAATGAAAAGTGACAAACCCAGATAGCCTCTTCATTCCATCTCATTGGTGAGCGTGTCGCCACGACGACGCAGCGCCTCCGAATTCCTTGTTCTCCTTTAACAAGGTCACGGTTACGGGCAGTGCCATCTCTCTAGCGCCCTTTTTCTCTCACTCTCTTTTGGTTCTCTCTCTCTCTCTCCATGTCACAAAACCATGTCAAACATCCACTAGACTTCAGCCCTTTTTCTCTCTTTCCATCTCTCGGTTTATTTTTATTAAAACCGTTTGCTAACCCTGCTAGACACACCACGTCGCAACCTCCAAATTCCCGATGAGCCGTTCGTGAACTCGCCCACAAACGAATTACAAAGTGATTAACGGGGGAATGTCATTATTTGGGGGAGTGAAGACTCGGGTACATCAATGCTAAGCGGCGGCGTTTATAGTTGGTCAAGTCAAAGGGTCTAGGTACAGAAGGTTTAGGGAACAGCATGGGGTGGCACTTTAAAACGTAGCCTGCGTCTGTGTTCGTTTGTGTTCTTCTCCCCTCATCACTTTTAATTCTGATTAAAAAGGGGCCTGGTAATGAAGCATGCATAGACTAATTGGGGCTGTCAGCAAGGCAGAAGGAGACAAAGTACTTGACATTTGGAACAGGCTATGAAGGGATGACATTGTCAGACGACACGGTGTTAAAAATGTATTGTGGGGGGAGAATGGTTGGAAAGTTTATGTTTCACTGAACTGTAAGAAACGTACAGCAAATGGATTGCTATTCAAAGACAAAGAAAGTCAGACATGGCAGAGAGTGATGGTTTAAGGAATTATTGATGCTGAAACGGTTTAAAAATGTTAAAGGTAACAAGCTCTAAACAGTTGTATTTTTTTTGTCACTGAAAGAGCCATTTTGTCACCAAAAGCGCCACTACCTCAGTTACCCGTGTGGAAACAAACTCCCAACAATTCAACATATTAATCATCACTAAGTTGAAACACTTCGTTACTGTCAGTCATTATGAACGTCAATTAGGGCCTTTTAAAAACAAACGGCTCAATGGAGAAGAAAAAATAAATGACATCAGAAAGTGAAAAAGGCTGTTGTTGTGTGTAAGTCTCTTGTCATCACTCACAAAGGACACGGCTTTGCTCCTTTAAGACAAACCCGATCACAATACAGGGAAAGGGAGACACCTAGTCAGTTGTACAACGGAATGCATTCAACTGAAATGTGTCTTCCGCATTTAACCCGACCCCTCTGAATCAGGTTACTACATTTAATAAAAGCTGACATATTCAGTACCTGACTACAATTTCTCTGGCTATGAGCACAGGGCGTGTCACATTTGCATGGTGTCGTATTGCTTTCATCTTAAAGATGGGATCTGCATTAGGGGACACAGCGCCACTGTTCTCCACCGCCAGTTTTGGTTTTGGAGAGAAGACTCTGGCAACATAGTCAAAAAAAGCATTACACTTAACAATGTACAGTGAAATGTTTACCTGCACAGGCATTTGAGCCCTTTGAATTAGCCAGGCAATAATGCAGACACGGCAGCATGATGTTTGTTAGAACTCTACATTGACCCCTACCATGTGCATTTTTACAGAGAGTCAGAACTCATTTTCATTCATGACCTTTTAAGAATGTATACAAATGTACATTCTATATACTCAGACATCTTAAACTATACTATTATTGTATTACCTTTCTGGATGCTTGTGAAGGGTGGTAAGTTCACAAAAAATATAAGAAAAAGGCATACTTGTAATTGCAGCTAATGTCATTATTATGCAAATCAAGCTAAACTATTTATTTTTGTCCAATATTACAAATATAAAACATTCACAATCAAATGGCTATTATTTTGCCATTGAAGAGAGCTTTTCTCACAACATTCAAGATCCGAATGATCAAACCAAACAATTAAATAATTCAAAAGGCAATCTCTACATTCAGGTATAATAGGGTATTAATCAAGTGGATCATTTAGTTGCTTGTTAGTTTAAATTGCATTAGATAAAGACAACTCAGCAGGGTGTGTAAAATATACTGTAGGAGACTCAGATGGAACGTATATACAGCGACCTGATTAATTAACCAAGAGCCTAAGGCTGCGTTTACACAGGCAGACCAATTCTGATATTGTTTTCACTCTTTGGTTTTTTGACCAATCAAATCCGCTCTGAAAAAGATCCGATGTGGAAAGATCTAAGATGATTGGTCAAAACACCAATTAGTGGGAAAAAAGATCAGAATTGGGCTGCCTGTGTAAACGCAGCCTAAGTAGCAACAATCTGGCACGTTACGCCTCTGAAAAATATATTCTCTAAATGTTTGATTATTTGTGTCCTTGCATATAAGCCATGAAAAAATACACAAAGTATCTTTCACAAAGTCCCCTCTCTGCTACGGAAAAAGTGATCGCATGAAATTAAAGAGAGAGGGAAAAAGGAAAAAAACACAAAGTGGAACATAAGTAGAAGCAGCTAAAAGAGACACGCTTGTTGCTACTGTTGATAATGACACAGTCTGGGGCTAACGGCTGATGTAGATAATACCCGTGAATGGCACCTCGTGGAATAATGGAGTGTGGAACAGGTTCATCAGACACTCCGGGAGGAAGATTTTTTTTAAAAAGACCCTTGAATTCATAAGACAAATTACAATTGTTATTTGTCACAGGTGGCTGGCAAGATACAGACGCCAAAGAACACAGATTAGGATCTGATTTGCTTAATGAACTGCACCCGCGGAATAATTTGGATGGAAATGTAAAGTAGTGAAAAGTTATCATAGCACTGCATGAATCAGATCAAATGAATCCGAGCTCTCTTCGGTTGCCGTACACTGTGATTTGAGGCAAGATTGGGTACAAGCCAAATAAAGGATTTCAATGAACACAAGGTGATGAGTGGCTTTAAGTGAAATGTGCACCAGAGATACAGGTCTTTTAAAAGAAACATTAGGGAATAAAAAAATGAAAACTTGGAATAAAAAGACATGGAAATTATTTTTAAAAAGGGGTGATAAACTATTAAGATTGAGTAGATGAAAAGCTTGGCATACTCACAGTCTCACAACTTTGGAAGAAGGTCAACTAGAACTGGTTTTCCCATTCTCCATTCTCCAGCATTCAATCTATAAAAAATATACTGAAATTAAACCCACACCCTAAATATAAACAAATGAATTAAAATATCTTGTATCGCACACCCAAACTATATTGTTTTGTATTGTTGAGAAAGAACAAATATTTGAAGATGGGTCTGGACTGGCCAGTGGAAGTAAGGAAAGCTAACAACATAACTTATTCAGAGAGTTTATTGGTCAGTTAATTATTGATATCCCAATTAAGGGGAAGTAGAGAGTCTTGGGTACTATGTGGTACTTTACCAGTGCGGCTTTTTGTAAGTGCAGAGACAGCCATGTGAAATGGAATGGAAATGGGAAAGGCGCCTTCCAGAACTTTCTTTGTACCAAGCATAAAATTCCTTGTCAGTTAAATCCATTACAGCCGCGGATCTACCCATCAGCTAGACTGGAATCCTTTGCGGAGGTGCTTACATCATGTCAAGAGTGAGCCTTCATTCACCTTTCACCCAATAATAGACTTGGAGGAAATGCAAATCTGTCCAATTATTTGATGGGCATAATTATCTGTATATTTTTGTCATGATGTCATGATAATAGGAAAAGTTAATCCCAGGATTTCAAAAATGAACTTCTACAATGTTCAATGTAAAAGTAAAATTTATAAAAGCATAAAACAACTGCATAAAACCCCCAACAACAACGAAGTACTACTCTACTCCTCTAGACCAGGGACATAAACCATAATAATGGCCTTATAATAATCATTTTAATTAAAATCCTTCCAATGAGGCCAAACTGTCCTTCAGCTTCTTCTCTCATCAGACCATGAGGGACATGGAGGTGTCTGAGAGCTGAACCCAAAGACACAGTCTGACAAGACTAAGGATAGAAATGTTGTCCGTTAGAAAATGTCCAGGCTGAACTGGAGGCATTTTGAAAGGAGAGAGGTTTAAATAAGGACTGCTAGGTCTCAGTCTCAGAATAACATTCACAAGAAGAGAAATTACCTCATTATCTTATCCAAACTTCATCAACTCCCAACAAAACATATGATCTAGTTCTTAGGATATTGTTAATGAACTGAGCAGGATGCCAAACTAAGCAGATATCACTATGTCCAAGGAGACACTTCGGGTGCCGCCCAATAGCAACATGAAATCAGAAAAAACCTGATTGGGAAAATAAGGTTGCTTCTGCATCCACAAACGCATTTAGGCCTACACGTCGAGACTGCAAAACTGAATGGCAGTTAAAAACAAAAATATTTTTCAAATTACCACAAATATGTAGCGACTACGTAACATAATATGTTACATATTATGTCAAAAATGTAAAATGGCGCTGGAGAAGAAGGCTGATGTTCTATGTGTACCAAACCGGTTCTGTTTTTTTGTTCGTTTATTTGCGTTGTTTGTACTTATTTTGTACATCAATTTGCCGCTACCGTCTCTTATGACCGAAAATAACTTCTGGACACCAGGACTGCAATTGCTCACCACCGACTGGCAGAATCCTTTTTTTCCTTCAACGAGTCTGACGAGCCCAACGCAAATGATATACTGCTTTCTCAGGAACAGGCCCAGATCCCCGTGATTTGCGTGAAGAGGAAGCGGAGTAAAAGGGGCCAGAGGACTGGCTGCCTTCTGAGAATTTGTTGGAGATCGAATAAACCCCCACTTCCTTTCTGCTGGCCTGAGGTAGAGTATCTCATGATAAGCTATAGACCACACTATCTACCTACAGAGTTTTCATCTGTATTTTTCGTAGCTGTTTACATACCACCACAGACTGAGGCTGGCACTAAGACAGCATTGAATGAGCTGTATTCCGCCATAAGCAAACAAGAAAACACTCACCCAGAGGCGGCGCTCCTAGTAGCTGGGGACTTTAATGCAGGGAAACTTAAATCCGTTTTACCAAATTTCTATCAGCATGTTAAATGTGCAACCAGAGGGAAAAAAACTCTGGACCACCTTTACTCCACACATAGAGACGCATACAAAGCTCTCCCTTTGGCAAATCTGACCATAATTCTATCCTCCTGATTCCTGGTTACAAGCTAAAATTAAAGCAGGAAGCACCAGTGACTAGATCAATAAAAAAGTGGTCAGATGAAACAGATGCTAAGCTACAGGACTGTTTTGCTAGCATAGACTGGAATATGTTCCGGGATTCCTCCGATGGCATTGAGGAATACACCACATCAGTCATTGGCCTCATCAATAAGTGCATCGATGACGTCGTGCCCACAGTGACCATACGTACATACCCCAATCAGAAGCCATGGATTAGAGGCAACATTCGCACTGAGCTAAAGGCTAGAGCTGCAGCTTTCAAGGAGCGGGACTCTAACCCGGAAGCTTATAAGAAATCCCGTTATACCCTCCGATGAACCATCAAACAGGCAAAACATCAATACAGGACTAAGATCGAATCGTACTACATCGGCTCTGATGCTCGTCGGAGGTGGCAGGGCTTGCAAACCATTACAGACTACTTAAGGAAAGCACAGCCGAGAGCTGCCCAGTGACACGAGCCTGCTGGACGAGCTAATCTACTTTTATGCTCGCTTCGAGGCAAATAACACTGAAACATGCATGAGAGCACCAGCTGTTCCGGAAGACTGTGTGATCACGCTCTCCGCAGCCGATGTGAGTAAGACCTTTAAACAGGTCAACATTCACAAGGTCGCAGGGCCAGACGGATTACCAGGACATGTACTGCAAGCATGCGCTGACCAACTGGCAAGTGTCTTCACTGACATTTTCAACCTCTCCCTGTCTGAGTCTGTAATACCAACATGTTTTAAGTAGACCACCATAGTGCCTGTGCCCAAGAACACTAAGGTAACCTGCCTAAATGACTACCGACTCGTAGCACTCACGTCTGTAGCCAAGAAATGCTTTGAAAGGCTGATCATGGCTTACATCAACACCATTATCCCAGAAACGCTAGACCCACTCCAATTTGCATACCGCCCCAACAGATGCACAGATGATGCAATCTCTATTGGACTCCACACTGCCCTTTCCCACCTGGACAAAAGGAACACCTATGTGAGAATGCTATTCATTGACTACAGCTCAGCGTTTGACACCATAGTGCCCTCAAAGCTCATCAATAACCCTGGGACTAAACACCTCCCTCTGTATCTGGATCCTGGACTTCTGACGGGCCGCCCCAGGTGTTAAGGGTAAGTAACAGCACATCCGCCACACTGATCCTCAACATAGGAGCGTGCTCAGTCCCCACCTGTACTCGACAACTGCACAGCCAGGCACAAATCCAACACCATCATTAAGTTTGCCGATGACACAATCATGGTATGTCTGATCATCGACAACGACGAGACAGCCTATAGGCATCTCCCTCAACATGATCAAGACAAAAGAGATGATTGGGGACTACAGGAAAAAGAGGACCGAGCACACCCCCATTCTCTTCGACGGGGCTGCAGAGGAGCAGGTTGAGAGTTTCAAGTTCCTTGGTGTCCACATCACCAACAAACTAACATGGTCCAAACACACCAAGACAGTCATGAAGAGGGCATGACAAAACCTATTCCCCTCAGGATACTGAAGAGATTTGGCATGGGTCCTCAGATCCTCAAAAGGTTCTACAGCTGCACCATCGAGAGCATCCTGCCTGGTTGCATCACTGCCTTGGTATGGCAACTGCTCGGCCTCCGATCGCAAGGCTCTACAGAGGGTAGTGCGTACGGCCCAGTACATCACTGGGGCCAAGCTTCCTGCCATCCAGGACCTCTATAACAGGTGGTGTCAGAGGAAGGCCCTAAAAATAGTCAAAGACTCCAGCTAACCTAGTCATAGACTGTTCTCTCTGCTACTGCATGGCAAGCAGTACCGGAGCGCCAAGTCTAGGTCCAAAATGCTTCTAAACAGCTTCTACCCCCAAGATATAAGGCTCCTGAACATCTAATCAAATGGCTACCCAAACTATTTACATTGCCCCCCCCCCCCCCCAATTTACACTGCTGCTACTCTCTGTTGTTATCATTTATGCATAGTCACTTTAATAACTCTACCTACATGTACATATTACCTCAACTAACCGGTGCCCCCGCACATTGACTCTGTACTGGTACCCCCCTGTACATAGTCTTGCTATTGTTATTTTATTGTTGCTCTTTAATTACTTGTTACTTTTATTTCTTATGCATATTTTTTTAAACTGCATTGTTGGTTAGGGGCTCGTAAGTAAGCATTTCACTGTAAGGCCCACCTGTTGTATTCGGCGAATGTGACTAATACAATATGATTTGACATGTAAAAAGTCAGGAAGTGAACCAAAGCTCGACAGAATCATCAATCTATATAAAGTGTACAGGTTAATTGACCATGGTGACTAACTGAAAAAAGACTGATCTAACTGGTTTAGCGTCTGGATGTACACTGTTACGCTGCCTAAATGACAAAGATGGAACATGGAGTGGTCCTGTGGACGCGGGTGAGCCATCATCAATAATACATGCCAAATTAAGCACAGAGGCATTATTCAAGCAAAGGTCAACGAGAGCTGATAATGATTTCTTGATGACGTCTTGAAAGGATCCCATTTGCTTTTTCTCTCAGGCGTTCTAGCCGCAGGCACATGACTCAATACCATAACTAGAAATACCCCGCTGTCATGTTTTGGGAATGTACAGTTACTGGTAATTAAATGTGAGGACGCTGAATCAACGTGGAAAACTAATTGCATCAATTTGTTCTTTTACCCAACGTTGAACCTAAATCCAAAGACATGGCTCACATTTATGTTGATTTCACGTAGAATTCAAATCAGTCGACAACTCAATCAAATGTAAATCAAAACTAGAAATGTATCTGACGTCTGTGCCCAGTGGCAAGAGATACTGTAGTACCAGGGCTGGTAAGTTGTCAGAAATCACTTTTCAAAACCATCTTTTAAAGCAGGGGATTAAAACTAACATTTCCTACAGCTCTACTGCAGTATATTGCATGACAACCCGACGAAATTCAGTTCAGCACCGATTCTAAAACCTTCAATTCCATTTAATCTCAGAAGCAAAAGACTGAGATCTCAGCAGGGATGGAGGTTGGCATCTTTGATCACTTGACTCTTAACAGCTCAGCGTCAAACATTCCCACATCATAATATGTCTCACTATACAAATCTTGGTCAACTCCAGGTAACCAAGTCTTTTGTTGCCACTCAGCTACTTCCTAAGGTCATGCCCTTCACATGCCAATGGTTCTATGTCAATTAAATGTCCACATGATGTCATTAATAAAGTATTTCCCATAACATTCGCATTATTCCTGGGTAAATACACATCAAATTGCATACTGGTATTGAAATATATTTGACCGTAAATGTAGGCCTAAATTAAAGCACTAAGCACTAACCAATGTTTTCAAAGACAACCCAAAAAAGTGTCTTTCATAACAGCATCCACTTATTTTATCACAGTGTAATTACATAGGTACCTGTTATTTCCTGTTATAGTTGTCACATCCGCCCTCTCTTCACATATGTATTGTGGAAGGCCTAGAGTAGGTCAGTGTAGAGGGTGTTGCTGGATGCTGTCAGGGGGCTCAGAAGGACAATGTGTAACATCAAAACACCATTCAACCTGGATGGATTTCTGCTCTGCTTTTTATAGGGCGCTCACACACACACACATCCAAACATCCACAAAGAAAATAAGAAACAGTTCACCACCCCCTATGTAATTGAAGGTGACACGGCATCTGAACGATCAACAACTTTCCCCTTAATCAGGCCCACCTATTAAAGGGATCACTAATCTAGCCATTATATTGGATTATCACACATCGTTGCCCTAATGCACTGAGTGCCAGCCACATGTATTATATATTTATCCACTGTTATAGAGAGAGAGCGAGAGAGAACGAAAGCAAGAGAAAGAGAGATAGATAGATAGTAGAAAAAAAAGAGAAAAGAGAAAGAAAGAGAAAGAGAGAGAGAGACAGAGACAGAGAGAGAGAGAGAGAGAGAGAGAGAGGGGGCGCGAAAGAAAGAGAGAGAAAGAGAGAGAGAGAGAGAGAGAGAGAGAGAGGGGGTGCGAAAGAAAGAGAGAGAGCGAGAGCGAGAGCGAGAGCGAGAGCGAGAGCGAGAGAGAGAGAGAGAGAGAGAGAGAGAGAGAGAGAGAGTATCAGGGAGGTCTGGTCGGTGTGCCCGCAGTGTCAGTCACGTTGGGAGACTAACACCAGTCATGCAGAAACACTCCAGATGCCACCCTCCATAAGGTCAGGGGACGAAGGGTGTGTGGGTGTATGCATGTGTCGGTGCGCGCGTGTGCGTGCGTAAGTGACGAAGGGTGTGTGGGTGTATGCATGTGTATGCATGTGTCGGTGCGCGCGTGTGCGTGAGTAAGTGTGTGCCTGCATGCGTGTGTGTAACTTCTTGTTTTGGCTGATGTGCTTGCCCAGATGCTCTCCAGAGTGTCTGGCCACAAAAATACAACCAGAGAAAATATATAAATATATTGTTTAAATACATACAGTTGAAGTCAGAAGTTTACATACACTTAGGTCGGAGTCATTAAAACTTGTTTTTCAACCACTCCACAAATTTCTTGTTAACGAACTATAGTTTTGGCAAGTCGGTTAGGACCTCTACTTTGTGCATGACACAAGTCATTTTTCCAACAATTGTTGACAGACAGATTATTTCACTTAATTCACTGTATCACAATTCTAGTTGGTCAGAAATGTACATACACTAAGTTGACTGTGCCTTTAAACAGCTTCTAAAATTCCAGAAAATGATGTCATGGCTTTAGAAGCTTCTGATAGGCTAATTGACATCATTTGAGCCAATTGGAGGTGTATGTGTCGATGTATTTCAAGGCCTACCTTCAAACTCAGTGCTTCTTTGCTTGACATCATGGGAAAATCAAAAGAAATCAGCCAAGACCTCAGAAATAAAATTGTAGACCTCCACAAGTTCATCCTTGGGAGCAATTTCCAAACGCCTGAAGGTACCACGTCCATCTGTACAAACAATAATACACAAGTATAAACACCATGGGACCACGCAGCCGTCATACAGCTCAGGAAGGAGACGCAACCTGAAAGGCCGCTCAGCAAGGAAGAAGCCACTGCCCCAAAACCGCCATAAAAAAGACAGACTACGGTTTGCAAATGCACATGGGGACAAAGATCGTACTTTTTGGAGAAATGTCCTCTGGTCTGATGAAACAAAAATAGAACTGTTTGGCCATAATGACCATAGTTATGTTTGGAGGAAAAAGGGGAACGCTTGCAAGCCGAAGAACACCATCCCAACCATGAAGCACGGGGGTGGCAGCATCATGTTGTGGGGGTGAATTGCTGCAGGAGGGACTGGTGCACTTCACAAAATAGATTGCATCATGAGGAAGGAAAATTATGTGGATATATTGAAGCAACATCTCAAGACATCAGTCAGGAAGTTAAAGCTTGGTCGCAAATGGGTCTTCCAAATGGACAATGACCCCAAGCATACTTCCAAAGTTGTGGCAAAATGGCTTAAGGACAACAAAGTCAAGGTATTGGAGTGGCCATCACAAAGCCCAGACCTCAATCCTATAGAAAATTTGTGGGCAGAACTGAAAAAGCGTGTGCGAGGAAGGAGGCCTACAAACCTGACTCAGTTACCCCAGCTCTGTCAGGAGGAATGGGCCAAAATTCACTCAACTTATTGTGGGTAGCTTGTGGAAGGCTACCCGAAACGTTTGACCCAACAATTTAAAGGCAATGCTACCAAATACTAATTGAGTGTATGTAAAACTTCTGACCCACTGGGAATGTGATGAAAGAAATTAAAGCTGAAATAAATCATTCTCTCTACTATTATTCTGACATTTCACCTTCTTAAAATAAAGTGGTGATCCTAACTGACCTAAGACAGGGATTTTTTACTCGGATTAAATGTCAGGAATTGTGAAAAACGGAGTTTAAATGTGTTTGGCTAAGGTGTATTTAAACTTCCGACTTCAACTGTAAATAACTACATGAAATAATGCACCATGTGCTGGTGCATCAAGGCTCCTGGAAGTCATGTCCTCTTGGCCCTGCAGCTGACCCAGGAGAGGGAGGGGGAGAGAGAGGTGAAGCGGCAGTGCCTTTGAGGTAAACCCATTAGAGCCCCCGGTAGAAATGGAAGAGGAGGAAGAGACACAGAGCATCATTCAGAATACAGGCGCTGTTCCAGAGCTGTCGAAAAATAAGCAGCTCTTTCTCACCATCGTACAGGGCTGGGGGACATGATGATGGGTTTGGATGAGCTGGCTCGCTCGAAATGGTTTCGAATGGAATTCAGTTGAAGCCCAGTGTAGGAGCATTGCTCAGTGCAACTTTTTCTTCATGCAATACACACCTACTGCAAGACACAATACCCTACACACCAAATGCTGTATATACAACTTTTTTTTGCATTCACACAACAATGAAACAACCCTACACACATTCATACTACAATTGTATACAGCCCTGGACACCAGAGACACTGTTACAGGCTTTAGTTTTTCTCTCCATTTCGAGGTTAGATTTGGACGCGTACGTCCTGATTAGGGGTGGCGCGCACTGATTGGAGTCACCTCGTTAGTCTAGTTCTTTGGCAACTTTCAGTGGGCACCCCCATTGATGTCTTTCAGAACCCATTTGAAACCCCTTCTGTTTTGGTTTGGTTGTCGTTAGTTCCCTTTTCTGAGCGACGACATCTAGATGTGTCTTCAGGGAACGTAACACAAACAACAATAGCCATACACTATGACCCACTATGAAACCCACACAACCACACTGCAACTGGACACAACAGTACACCGAGACACACAACACGACACACACTTCAGAGAGCTGAATTACAAAGAGGCTACAGTATATGCTTTCGGAAGTCTCTGGAAACAAAGGTTCCAGAACAGTAATACACAAACCCCTGATGGTGTAACACTGCATTATGCTGCTTGTGGTAATACACGTATGTTAAAACAATCCATTTCAAAGGCTCTTTGCATTATTGATACAGATTGAGAGAACCCTTGGGCAGTGGGGACGTAAATGCCTCATCTAAATTCACCGCCGAATGTACATACCAGTGTGCCCTGCTGCGCGTAACCACGTGTAACTGTATCTCAATGGATCGCTTTTTTATATTAGGTATATCTTTTTCAGTATTTTACTATTGCGGGGGAGCTGGAGCCGGAGGTGAATTGAGGACTGCATATTTCCAGTGGAATTTCCCGAGTAGCTAAACAAATGTCCCTTGTGCAGTTATTGGATTTCTGGAGCATTAAATAAGCTACCTGAGGAGATGTACAGTATTGTATGAAAGACTAGGTTTCAAACGCAGGCATTGCTGAGCTTACTGACACACTATAGAATAAAAAATGTCACTACAGAGAAAGTGTTCTGTCTGGATTGTTCCTTCTTCGGCACAAACATACAAAAATAAAACAAAAGTTAAAAAGCATGTAGAGATAATTATCTTGCAATAAGCTATGTTGGATATGGATGACAACATTTAAAGTGTCGTACTTTAATACAAAAACTATACAAATAGAAATCCTCATTATCGTAAACAACTGTAAAAAAGAAAAAGAAAAAAAAGAAGCAGTATCTAATTAAATATCACTATATGAACGTGGCTTTATAGTGTTTTCTTTAATCATGAGTTTGAGGTTCGATAGGTCAATGAAGCCATCAAAACATTATTTGCCGTTGCTAGAAAACAGATATGACTTCAGATACGTGAATGATCACGTATATTAAAATGAAAAGCAATACTGAACCATGAGAAATATAACGGGCCTGATCTTATTGTACACTACAAAGCCACACATTTTAAAGGACTTGCTGTATTCTACACTGTATATTTATAGTGTCGAGGTATACATGGCATACAGTGGAAGCATATTGTATATTAAGAAAATAACCCTATAAAACACAATATGATGATTTAAACAATGTTACAACGTCCAGAAGCTCAGCCTCTATTGTACGACCCCATTTAAAGGACTTCTTGAAATATCCTTTAGTAGTATGTTATGATGTCAGATATACGGTTGTAGAAGGTTTACAGCGAGAGCATTTGTCGTGCAATTCTATGGAATGTACACTAAAATCACAAATCAAATCACATTTTATTTGTCACATACAAGTGTTTAGCAGATGTTACTGCGGGTGTAGCAAAATGCTTGTGTTTCTAGCTCCAACAGTGCAGTAATATATAACAAGTAATATCTATCAATTTCACAACAATATACACAATACACACAAATCTAAAGTAAAGGAATGGAATTAAGAATATTTAAATATTTGGGCAAGCAATGTCAGAGCAGCATAGACTAAGATACAACAGAATAGGATAGAATACAGTATATACATATGAGATGAGTAATTCAAAATATGTAAACATTATTAAAGTGACTAGTGTTCCATTATTAAAGTGGCCAGTAGATGATTTCAAGTCTATAAAGTAGCCCGACAGGATGCTCTCAATTGTGCATCTGTAAAAGTTTGGGAAGGTTTTAGGTGCCAAGACACATTTCTTCAGCCTCCTGGGACTGAAGAGGCGCTGTTGCGCCTTCTTCACCACACACCACACCACACAAAACAATCGTGAAGCGTGGATTCCAATTGGTCAGACCAGCGTTGAATAGTCCTTAGCACGGGTACTTCCTGTTTGAGTTTCTGCCTATAGGAAGGGAGGAGCAAAATGGAGTCGTGATCAGATTTGCCAAAGGGAGGGCGGGGGAGGGCTTTGTAGGCATCCCGGATTTGGAGTAGCAGTGGTCGAGTGTTTTCGCAGCGCGAGTACTACAGTCAATGTGTTGATAGAACTTCGGTAATGTTTTATTTCAAATTTGCTTTGTAAAAATCCCTAGCTGAAATAAATGCGGCCACGGGATATGTGGTTTCCAGTTTGCATAAAGTCCAGTGAAGTTCATTGAGGGCCGTCGTGGTATCGGCTTGAGGGGGAATATACATGGCTGTGACTATATAACCGAAGAGAATTCTCTTGGGAGGTACTACGGTCTGCATCTGATTGTGAGGTATTCTAGGTCGGGTGAACAAAAGGACCTGAGTTCCTGTATGTTATCACAATCACACCATGAGTAGTTACAATCATGGAACATACACCTCCGCACTTCTTCCCGGAGCGATATTTATTCCTGTCTGCTGTATGGACTCAGACAGTATATCCCGAGAGAGCCATGATTCCGTAAAACAGAGTATGTTACAATCCCTGATGTCTCTCTGGAAGTAAATCCTCGCCCTGCGCTCATCAACTTTATTATCCAGAGACTGAACAGTAATATACTCAGAAGCGGTGGGTGGTGTGTGTGCCTCCTGAGTTGGACTAGAAGTCCACTCCGAGTACCTCTCCTCACCGGCAGTGTTTTGGGTCGGCCTCTGGAATCAGTTCAATTGTCCTGGGGGGTACAAAGGTTCAGATTCGGGAAAGTCGTATTCCTGGTCGTAATGCTAGTAAGTTACTGCCGCTTTGGTATCCAAAGTTCTTCCCGGCTGTATGTAATGACACAAAAAAATACCTGGGCTAATAATGTAAGAAATAACACGTAAAAAAACAAAATACTGCAAAGTTTCCAAAGAGCTAGAAGCACGGCAGCCTTCTCTGTCACCGCCATGGTGATCTCAACAATGTCACAATGTCTTTGGATGTGCATACAGTAGGCCTAGTACACCCACCTTCTGATGGGCTCATTGTATTGGATCCGATACTCGCACTAACTCCTTTTGGTATTTGTAAGCTTGCTGCTTTTGCTGTAGTCTGTATTGTATAACCCAGGGGTGGGTAAACTACGGATCCGGCTGGCAAGCGTGAGGTTTGAAAAAAATTCAGTCTCACACTATGCTGAACAAAAATATACAGTGCCTTCGGAAAGTATTCAGACCCCTTGAATTAATTAATTTATTTATTTTATTTTTACTTCACAGCCTTATTTTAAAATTGATAAAATAGCTTCTTTTTTTCATCAATCTACACACAATACCCCATAATGACAAAGCAAAAACAGGTTTTTAGACATTTTTGCTAATTTGTAAAAAAAAAAAAAAAACGGATATATCAAATTTACATAAGTATTCAGACCCTTTATTCAGTACTTTGTTGAAGTACCTTTAGCAGCGACTACAGCATTGAGTGTTCTTGGGTATGACTCTACAAGCTTGGCACACCTGTATTTGGGGAGTTTCTCCCAATCTTCTCTGCAGATCCTCTCAAGCTCTTTCAGGTTGGATGGGGAGCGTTGCTGCACAGCTATTTTCAGGTCTCTCCAGAGATGTTCGATCGGGTTCAAGTCCGGGCTCTGGCAGGGCCACTTAAGGACATTCAGAGACCTGTCCCGAAGCCACTTCTGCATTGTCTTGGCTGTGTGCTTAGGCTTGTTGTCCTGTTGGAAGGTGCACCAGTCTAAGGTCCTGTCCGCTTTGGACCACGTTTTCATCTTGGATCTCTCTTTACTTTGCTCCCTTCATCTTTCCCTCGATCCTGACTAGTCTCCCAGACCCTGCCGCTGAAAAACAGCAGGATGCTGCCACCACCATGGTTCACCGCAGGGATGTTGCCAGGTTTCCTCCAGATGAGACTCTTGGCATTCAAGCCAAAGAGTTCAATCTTGGATTCATTTGACCAGAGAATCTTGTTTCTCATGGTCTTAGACTCCTATAGGTGCCTTTTGGCAAACACCAAGCGGGCTGTCATGTGCCTTTTACTGATTAGTGGCTTCCTTCTGGCCACTCTACCATAAAGGCCTGATTGGTAGAGTGCTGCAGAAATGGTTGTCCTTCGGGAAGATTCTTCCATCTCCACAGAGGAACTCTAGAGCTCTGTCAGAGTGACCATCGGGTTCTTGGTCACCTCCCTGATCAAGGCCCTTCTCCGGCCAACTCTAGGAAGAGTCTTGGTGGTTCCAAACTTCTTCCATTTAAGAATGATGAAGGCCACTGTGTTCTTGGAGACCTTCAATGCTGCAGACATTTTTTGGTACCCTTCCCCAGATCTGTGCCTCAACACAATCATGTCTCGGACCTTTGCGGACCTATCCTTTGACCTCATGGCTTGGTTTTTGCTCCGACATACACTGTGAACTGAGCTCAGGTGTGTGCCTTTCCAAATCATGTCCAATCAATTGAATTTACCACAGGTGAACTCCATTCAGGTTGTAGAAATATCTAAGGATGATCAATGGAAACAGGATGCACCTGAGCTCAATTTCGAGTCCCATATCGAAGGGTCTGAATACTTATGTAAATATGGTATTTCTGTTTTTATTTGTATAAATTTGCAAACATTTCTAAAAAAACTTTTTTCGCTTTGCCATTATGGGGTATTGTGTGTAGATTGCTTAGGATAGTTTTTTTTGGTCAATTTTAGGCTGTTAAGTAACAAAATATAGAACACATCAGGGAGTCTGAATACTTTCCAAAGGCACTGTAAGCACAACATGTAAAGTGTTGATCCCATGTTCCATGAGCTGAAATGCACAAAAAGTGTATTTCTTAAAAATGTTGTGCACAAGTTTGTTGACATCCCTGTTTGTGAGCATTTCTCCGTTGCCAAGATAATTCATTCACCTCACAGGTGTGGAATGTCATCCGGCTACTTCACCTCAAATCAAATCACATGTATTTGTCACATACATATGGTTAGCAGATGTTAATGCGAGTGTAGCGAAATGTTTGTGCTTCTAGTTCCGACCATGCAGTAATATCTAACAAGTCATCTAACCTAACAATTTCACAACAACTACCTTATACACACAAGTGTAAAGGAATGAATAAGAATATGTACATAAAAATATATGATGAGCGATGGCCGAACGGCATAGAGTACAGTATATACATATGAGATGAGTAATGTAGGGTATGTAAACATGATATAAAGTGGCATTGTTTAAAGTGGCTAGTGATACATTTATTAAATACATTTTTCATTCTTAAAGTGGCTAGAGATGAGTCAGTATGTGGGCAGCAGCCTCTCTATGTTAGTGTTGGCTGTTTAACAGTCTGATGGCTTTGAGACCAGCCACCCGGACAGCTGATGAAACTGTGGGTTAAAACAACTGAAGAAACAAAGCTCATCTGCGTGCTCGTTGTCCTCGCCAGGGTCTTAACCTGACTGCAGTTCGACGTTGTAACCAACGTCAGTGAACAAATGCTCACTTTAGATGGCCACTGTCACGCTGGAGAAGTGTGCTCTTCACGGATGAATCCCGAGCAGATGGCAGACGGCCTGTATGACGTTGTGAGGGCGAGCGGTTTGCTGATGTCAACGTTGTGAACAGAGTGCCCCATGGTGGCGGTGGGGTTATGCTATGGGCAGGCATAAGCTATGGACAACAAACACAACTGCATTTTATCGATGGCAATTTGAATGCACAGAGATACCATGACGAGATCCTGAGGCCAATTATCGTGCCATTCATCCGCCGCCATCACCTCATGTTTCAGCATGATAATGCACGGCCCCATGTCGCAAGGATCTGTACACAATTCCTAGAAGCTGAAAATGTCCCAGTTCTTGGCCTGCATACTCACCAGACACATCACCCATTGAGAATGTTTGGGCTGCTCTGAACCAACGTGTTTGACAGCGTGTTCCAGTTCCCACCAATATCCAGCAATTTCACGCAGCCATTGAAGAGTGGGACAACATTCCACAGGCCACAATCAACAGCCTGATCAATTCTATGCAAAGGAGATGTGTCGCTCTGAATGAGGAAAATGGTGGTCACAACAGATGCTGACTGGTTTTCAGATCCACGCCCCCTACCTTTAGCCCCCTACCTTTAAGGTATCTGTGACCAACAGATGCATATCTGTATTTCCAGTCATGTGAAATCCATAGATTAGGGCCTAATGAATTGATTTCAGTTGACTGATTTCCTTATATGAAATGTAACTCAGTAAAATCTTTGAAATTGTTGCACGTTGCGTGTATATTTTTGTTCAGTGTATATGAAGAACATACACTATATATACAAAAGTATGTGGACACCTCTTCAAATGAGTGGATTTGACTTTCAGCCACACCCGTCGCTGACAGGTGTATAAAATAGAGCGCACAGCCATGCAATCTCCATAGATAAACATTGGCAATAGAATTGCCTTACTGAAGAGCTCAGTGACTTTCAACGTGGCATCGTCATAGGATGCTACCTTTCCAACAAGTCAGTTTGTCAAATTTCTGCCCTGCTAGAGCTGCCCCTGGTCAACTGTAACTGCTGTTATTGTGGAGTGGAAACGTCTAGGAGCAACAACGGCTCAGTCGCGAAGTGATAGGCCACACAAGCTCACAGGACGGGACTGCCGAGTGCTGAAGCACGTAGTGCGTAAAAATCGTCTGTCCTCAGTTGCAACACTCACTACCAAGTTACAAACTGCCTCTGGAAGCAACGTCACTACAGGAACTGTTCGTCAGGAGCTTCATGAAATGGGTTGGACTCTGGAGCAGTGGAAATACGTTCTCTGGAGTGATGAATCACGCTTCACCATCTGGCAGTCCGACAGACAAATCTGGGTTTGGCGGATGCCAGGACAACACTACCTGCCCCAATGCATAGTGCCAACTGTAAAGTCAGGTGGAGGAGGAATAATGGTCTGGGGCTGTTTTTTTAGGGTTCGGGCTAGGACCCTTAGTTCCAGTGAAGGGAAATATTAATGCAACAGCATACAATGACATTCTTGGCGATTATGTGCTTCCGACTTTGTGGCAACAGTTTGGGGAAGGCCCTTTCCTGTTTCAACATGACAATGGTAGCATGCCCAAAGCGACGTCCATACAGAAATGGTTTATCGAGATTGGTGTGGAAGAACTTGACTGGCCTGCACAGAGCCCTGACCTCAACCCCATCGAACACCTTTGGCATGAATTGGAACGCCGACTGCAAGCCAGGCCTAATCACCCAACATCAGTCTCAATAATGCTCGTTGCTGAATGGAAGCAAGCCCCCGCAGCAATGTTCCAACATCTAGTGGACTGCCTTCCCAGAAGAGTGGAGGCTGTTATAGCAGCAAAGCGGGGACCAACTCCATATTAATGCCCATGATTTTTGAATGAGATGTTCGACGAGCAAGTGTCCACATACCTTTGGTCATGTAGTGTACAGTTTATCAAATAACTGCCCTTTTTCTGTCCCGCTAATTGATTTTTGGCGAATTTTGAAATCTTGATGTGACCCTCGAGCCAAAAAGTTTGCCCACCCCTGGAATAACCCCTCTTTTTACACAGACATGGTATTGTGACCTTTCGGCTTTGAAACCAGTGTCATGACTGTCCTGATCAGGTCAGGTTACAGGAGACCACAACCCTACAGATTATCTCTCACCCCCAACAGAGGAGAGATCTAGGGGTCTGAAGATGTGGGGGTTTTATGACCCCTCACGCCCCTGGTAATTCTGAGGCCACAGACAACATTCCTTTGTCCCTCTCACTATGGAGAACCAGCCTCAGAACTTTAAACATGCAATAAAGGGACTTTGGAACAATGGTTTCCGTCAACTACAATGGTGGTCATGACGATAGATGGAATATGAAAATGTATGTCATTTTTGTTTGGTTATTAAAGGTTAATAGATGACGTTATTATGAACACATTGTAACGTTAGGAGTTTTCCTCGTATATGCTTGATGTTTATACATTGTAAGTTGTGTGGAAAATGTCCAAATCAAAGAGAATGTTTCGGTAAAGATGAAATGTGAAGTTAGTTGTCTAAAATTGGGCTGCAGCCAAAGGTCTAAAAGGTCAACGAACCCAAACGCAACAAGTTTGAAGACAAAAAAATATTTTTCTACCCAAGCTACGGATGAGTAGCGGTGTCTAAGCGGGTGAATTCAAGCCGAACCACCTAGCCTCCACCCCCCATCGAATCGTGGTATCTACACTCTTTCATCTTTACGCTGTGAGCTCTGAGCTACAGAGCTATCGGTCCTCCGAGGATCCCTTCCAGAGCAAGGGCAAGGGAACAGGCCAGTAAGCCAAAAAGGACACGGACATCGTGAGGACACCTAGAGAGGTGCGCAGGAGAAGTGCGTCATTGAGCAGCCTGAACGGTCGACGCGGGAAATCCACGGAGACCTTCCACACTTAATTACATCATTATATTCTGACTCATAACAGCGGCAGTTTGGGGCAAGGCTAGGGTTAGAATAAGCATAGCTGACAATTTCACCCAAATGTATATTCCTCTCGTGTACTTTCTCTCTTTCTCTCTCTTTTAAATGCCCATTTTGGGTAACACGCGCCCTAGTGTGTTGGCCCGTTATACTAAGTTCTAATCGATAGCCTAGAATGTGTTTTTGTGTATGTGTATCTTTTATCATAATTTTAGCTTTTTAGTAAATAAACATTCAACTAAGATTGGTGTGGTACGAATTCATTAGTGAGACCCGGGTCCGTGCAGAATCCCGGGCTATACGACGTTCAGAACGAGATTGTTAGAGGCAACTGGTTAATTAGCGGCTGTGGTAAAATCGATATTCTGATATTCTTTGAGTTAATTTGGGAAATAGAAACTCAATAAAAACTAGTTTTCCCATGGTGCCCCAGGTTAATGAGTTAATAATTGCTTGATTCAGTTAATCATGTAATTAGAAACTTGTAATCATTCGATGAGCAACAGTCGTCACATTAACTAATACAACGTCACGACACCAGTCTGTTTGAATTGCCCGAGGCAGTGAGGTTAGGATAGATGGGAAACACACAGTAACAATGATATAAACATAAGTGCAAATGATGCTATAATACGTGGCCTTCGGAGACAGAGAGAGAGCGAGAGAGAGAGAGACAGAGACAGAGACAGAGACAGAGACAGAGAGCGAGAAGAGACAGAGACAGAGAGAGAGACAGAGACAGAGACAGAGAGCGAGACAGAGACAGAGACAGAGAGCGAGACAGAGACAGAGACAGAGAGCGAGACAGAGACAGAGACAGAGAGCGAGACAGAGACAGAGACAGAGAGCGAGACAGAGACAGAGACAGAGAGCGAGACAGAGACAGAGACAGAGAGCGAGACAGAGACAGAGACAGAGAGCGAGACAGAGACAGAGACAGAGAGCGAGAGAGAGCGAGACAGAGAGCGAGACAGAGACAGAGACAGAGAGCGAGAGAGACAGAGACAGAGACAGAGACAGAGACAGAGAGCGAGAGAGAGCGAGACAGAGAGCGAGAGAGAGCGAGACAGAGAGCGAGAGAGAGCGAGACAGAGAGCGAGAGAGACAGAGACAGAGACAGAGACAGAGACAGAGACAGAGACAGAGAGAGACAGAGAGAGACAGAGAGAGACAGAGAGAGACAGAGAGAGACAGAGAGAGACAGAGAGAGAGAGAGAGAGAGAGAGAGAGAGAGAGAGAGAGAGAGAGAGAGAGAGAGAGAGAGAGAGAGAGAGAGAGAGAGAGAGAGAGAGAGAGAGAGAGAGAGAGAGAGAGCACTAGGGGAATGAATGAATACTGCTGCTGTGACTGAACGGCGATCATAAAAAGAGGAGCCATAATAATTACAGATGAACTTTGACCGTTGGATAGCCAGTTTACACAACCCTTTGGCCCCGGGGATCTGCTCATCCCTATTGATTTAAGTGGGGGCCGCTTGGCGTGTAAGTTGGCCACTTAGCGTGAGCCATGTCCAACCTGAACTAGGTAAATTAATGGATATGAAACGCAAATCCCCGACCCGATATGCAAACAATCACCTGCAACGTGTGTGTGTAGGACCGTGGAGAATGCTTGACCCTGATTGGTGTGTGTGTGCGCGCGAGTGTGCGTGCGTGCGTGCGCGAATGAAAAACATTACAATGATTCACAGTGATGATACACAGTGAGGATTCACAGTGAGGATTCACAGTGATGATTCTTCCAGTGTTCTGCACACTGCATAAAGGATGAAATATAAATCAATACATCACATTAGATAATGTTATCCAAGCAATAACAATAACCCTCGAGCAGTAAATGAGTAAACACATACAGATAAATGAAATAGAAGGCATTTGAACAGTCAAGTATTGAGAGATGTTGACCTACACACAATCGATATACGTACGTGACCTTTTCTATGTCTGGAGATAAATATTTGCATCGTGTAATTACAGGTAGTTCGTTTTCTTTTATCTACATATTCAGCAAAGGGAAATACACAATGGACAAAAAAACATTTCAGTTTCTCCTCATCGCTCAGCCACAATGTGTGTGTGTGTCTGTCTGTGTATGTGTGTGTGTGTGTGTGTGTGTGTGATTACATGAGTAATTGTAGTCATAATGCATGTGACAACAGCCGGGGTCAAATGTCACCCTGCCGCACCATGTCAAACCAGTTGAGTCAAAGCATGACTGATCGCTGACACGCTCTAACCTCCGCTTGTTCAAGTCCCCTCAGACTCACCATGGTCTCCCTCGGGTCTCCACTTAACCACTCACAGACAGGGCACTCTGGCCTCATGCACCATGAGTAGCAAGACGTTCATATTAATCACCAGGGCCCAGATTGACTCGAACACAGCTAAATAGTGCCCTCTTGTTTACTTACATTGCATGATGTCACTTTAATTAGACAATAATATCTGCTGTGGTGTCTGTGGAAAATCTGTATTGTAAACAACACTAATGATTGAAATGATTTAAATATAAAATTGCCTATGTAATATCCTTTGTATTAGCTGACTTCTTCAATTTACCTAACACAGTTAGTTTCCCCACACATTATAAGGAATATTTAGACTTAAATACAATGTCCAAGGTCATATGCTTCCTACCCCAAATGGTCAAAAGGCTAACCACACTTCCAAAAGAGCTAACAAACAGTCATTTATCATACTCATTTAGGCCACGTGTTTCACTATCCATTCCGTCCGGCGTTCATTGACTCTTACCCAAAGTTTCCGTCAATTTCCTTGTAGAAAAGCTCTTAGCAGTAATTGCTTTAACGTTTGTTCCAGGTCGAGTGGTTAAGTGTGAATAATGTGTCAAAACTGTACAGTAACGCTGTCTATGGACCAATTAGCACTTAGTCCCCGATTATCCCCACACAAGAGCGCATCACCATGAACCCGAAACATCATAATAAAAGAACGGGGTCAGAGGATGGGATGGAGGGGAGTATTTTGGGAGCGGCACCTGGTTAACAGGAAAAGGAGGTTTAGTCAGTTAGACTACACCTTTAATAATAAGAGATTCATCATGACTTGAACTTTTACAATTGTCTGGCAATTGCCTCTATTGTTGTGATATTCTCAAAAGATGTGTACAAACTTTGGGGGAAGTACAACTGGAAATCACGTGTTGGCTTTCAAATGTATACTGTTATTTATTCGTAAATTGGATTTGCCTGAGTTAAACAAATCCCACGGAACAGGATGCACCTTCTTGACCTTTAAGACGCCAACACATCATTAACAACTACTCAAGCCCAGGTACTCATACCCATACATGTTGACTCACTGAGAACCCAACGTATTCCCACAATGGTCCCATTACCCTCGGTCAAGTTGAACTGAGAACTAAATTCAATGAAATCATCTATTTTTCTCTCACGTCTCTCTCTCCTTCTTTCACTAAGAAGCATTTTGACCTTCAAGAGGGTGGGAGATAATTACCAATAGAGAATATGAACACGACTAACAGAGAGAACCAGTCGTACCCGTAGCGTGGATGGCAGGAGGTAGGAGCCAGGGCATACGTATTCATATTGCCGTATAGATAATGAATATATTTCTCAGATGAGAGAGGACTCATTGGGCTAGTTGATAGACTACCACGGAGAACAGGAGCAGCAGGGAGTTGAGATAATTGCGTCAGAATGATGGTCTCCCACGACAATGGACGACTTTGTTCCTTCTTTAAAATTAGTAGGTTCACAGTGGTTCTGAACACTATTTCATGTGTGTTCCTTAAAAAGGAGAGAGGAGTGGCAGGAGACTTTGGTCTCTGGGCTGGGCTAATACTTGGTTATGCTACTGCTGTAAAAGTATCTTTCATATTGTGTAAAGATGAGGAGACTTCAAAACTGGATACATAAAATATACATGTGTGATATAATATTTTGTATGATATATGAACTGTTAACAGAAGGGGTATTTATACCTTCACATGGGTTAAGTCTGGTCAATAGTTATAATCTTCCTAATACATTTTTTAATACAATGAATAAATAACGTCACCGATGAAGGACAAAGACACAAGTCTTCTCATCTTGTCTTTTTCACAAGGAGAGCAGAGAACGGGCGAGGTTTCTCTTCACAAAGGCTTCCCGGCACCATCTTCAGTCGAGAGGTGCTCTCAACCCTCCTTTCTTGCTCTTTTGACCCCCTTTTACTTCCCGTCTTTTTTTGGGGCACTTGTGTGAAGCTCGGAGTATGTACCAATTCCCCTGATAACAATTCTTACTTCATACCAAATAATATGATTGAATAACAGGATGGTTCATTCAGTCTTTCGTAATTTAGTCTACGTTTGTCAGTCACGAGCACATTCAGAGCTATGACTGTCTATTTTCACTATATCAGGTCACTTCCCCACAATGACGATAGACACCGTGTTCATTTCCAAGCAGGCCAACTGTAGACACACTTGAATGCACATAAGTCAGTTGAAGGAGTTACTATCAGGCTGTAATCATATCGTTTCTACTGTTAGGATGGCATCTGGTTAGGAAACTGTGAAACTGGCAGGGAGGAGGAGGAGGAGGAAGGAGTGGCGAGGAGGAAAAACAAGAAGAACAGATGTGGAGGAAGAGAGCGAGCAGGTGATTGGGTGTGTGCGTGTGTTTAATTGTGTGTGTGTGTGTGTGTAGACAGCAGGCATCTGGTCCTAATTCATGTCTTCATCATTGGGTTAATTATCTACTCACCGTAGCTCCCCCAACTATACATTAACTACATATGTACATTAGACTATACCAGTGGAGGCTGTTGAGGGGAGGGCGGCTCATAATAACGTCCGGAAAGGAATAAATGGAATGGTATCAAATATGGTTTTCATGTGTTTGATACCATTACATTTATTCCATTCCAGCCATTATTATGAGCCTTCCTCCCCACACCAGCCTCCGCTGGTATAGTTTAATGTACATATGTAGTTTATGTATACTATACTGTGTTAACATGATACTGTATATGTTTTTGCTATTATGCTGCAGTAGCATTCATGCGATACAAACCTTTAATTTAGTCCTGCAAGAGCTACTACAACTACAGATGTGGGATCTTGTATTTGAGCCAGTTTGCTACAGCAGGTAAATACTCCTGCAGCAACTGGAAATGTCAATTATTATTATGCGGATTATAATTAAATGGAAATTTTTGTCGGGGTTGATAAAAAATGTTTAAGTGGAAATGACAAACTTCGGAAGCCTTTTTAAACCTCAAACAAACTACAATTTTAAAATGAAAGTTGTCAGGCTGAACAAATGAAGATCCTTTTATGCTAGCCTTAATTTTAAAGTAAAGGTCACTAGAAACAGATACATTCATATTCCCGTCATATAATACCTGTAAAAGCTTGCGCAAAAAAATCAAAAAAATCAACATTTATACAAATAAAAATACAATGTTTTATTGTCACATACACCAGATCGGTGAAGTGAAATGTGTTGTTTTACAGGGTCAGTCATAGTGCCACAGAGTCTCTGGAGAAAATTAGGGTTAAAGGCCTTGCACATCGATAGATTTTTCACCTTGTCAGCTCGGGTATTCGAACCAGCAACCTTTCGATTACTTGCCCAGTGCTCTAACCGCTAGGCTATCTGCCGTAAAATATTGACGTAACTGTGGACACGTCTGCATGGATAACTCAACCAGTCTGTCTGATTCACTATGCCTGAACCTGTCCCTACTCACTGATTGAAAAGTGTAGATGAAAACATAATCCGAAACGGGAATGCGCACACACGTGTCCAAAGGGTCATGGGTAGATGTGGGGTTCAACTGAGTCACCTCTCCTGGGGCTGGATGAGCATGTCAGCTAGCACTCCCTTTTTCTGCCAATAAAGTGCTGTCACAATCCATTTTGATCATATCTCTCCCTCTGACACGATAGTTTGTGTCCTCTTGTCGCCAGGGGTTGGAACCGGTTACAGGATCAGAACCAGGAATGAAAGTGATCTACACTGTTCCCGGAACAGAACCATCATTTTAAAAGCATGGGAACCGGTTTATAAGTTATTTTACGTTCTGGGCATGTTTTTTCAGTCCCACAAAAAAAAAATGCAACAAAGCGCCTATACAAAGCCCCCACTCTTGTCACTCAAACTCATTCCAATGTCTGCCTGAATGGATAAACTTTTTCAGTGCTAATTGAGGATAATGTAGTTATCACGTTTCATATTGGATTTATTAACTACAGAAGATAATGTGTTTTTATTTTAATTCTGGTGCCTTTATGCACCACACAAACATGTTAGCTAGGTCCAACGTTAAGCCAACAGTCAGAATTTTAAAGACATTCAAAGTTCCTTCATAGAAGCCGCTCCTCTGTAGGTACAATTTTGTGGGCCCAATTCATATAATGCATGTCAAAACATGATGCCACGTGCTTCAAGGCAAGCTTCCTCCTCCTCCCTCTCTCACTCTCTCCCCATCCGCAAAATGTCAGTCGCATCTCGCGCCCTACACTTGTCTGCCCAATGCATGTAAACAATAACTTGCCCACTCCATAGCAAGCTGCTCTATCCGCACTGATTGGTGAAGTGATTTAATATGTTGAGCCGAATGTGAAAACATTTACTACAGAGGTTTAAAAAAGGACCAGAAAGGAGCGATATCAACCGGAACTTTTCTTTGGGGTCGAACTGGTTCAGAACTTTATTTTGATGGATGGAACAGTCGAACAGAACCCAAAAAATTAGAGTTCTGTTCAGAAATAAATGATTCGATTTTTTGGGGGGGTTCCAACCCCTGCTTGTCACTGTCTGTGTCGAGATACAGCATACAACACGTCAAACACAAAACAGGAACTATGTAAAGACAAGGCAGCATACTAAAGTTAAAGAAAGCAGACTCATATCTGGGATCCGGGTAGAGTCGGTTGTTTTTAAAGAAATGGAAGAAAAAAGGAATGAAAGAAAAGGGAGGTTAGTGGGCAAATCAAAAGCGAGGCACACAAATGAAGGGGATGGCAAAATATATGTGGAGTGTAGGCCTGTTGCTAAGTCAAAAATTAGATTTGGGGAGCCAATCGGGGAGGGAGGCTAGGGATTGGCCAGAATGCAAGGGATGGGTGGAACTTCCTGTGGTGCTGGAAATATTCAGCACAAGAAAGCTCCTCCAAATTGCAATGGGAGTGTACTGTGGCGCCCGAGCCTTCCGCCTGAAAAGACCTTTCAACTCTGGTATGGTTAATTGTGGCATTCACGACATGCTGAGAGGAGACTTCCATTAGTGAGACCATACCGCCACCATAACCCAGAATATTCCTTTATATTAAAGAACCGTCCACTATAAAAAAGAATCCCTCACAAAATGTACAGTACAGGGATCTAATTAAACTCAGCCGTAATGCGACTAACCGGCTCATGTTAATAACCATTGTCTCCAACATTGAGTTACGCTAACCTGCTAAACATGGCATTGTCAAACAACAACTTTCATATACTAATCTTATACCATTTTCATCCAGTACTCTCCTAACATCCCTCTTCCTCCTCTGACCCAATTTGATACGTTTTTTTGTTTGTTTTGGAAATGACAAACAGACTATTAGCATAATAGATTTTACATGCATTCCTCATTAATTAATATCGCATCTGCACATGCTGCAGAGTTGTCAGAGCAACACCACAGGAGGTCCAATCAGACCTACAACGATAAAGAAGAAATAAATAAATAATAATAATAATAATAAAATAGAAAAACACTCCACCACCACCACCCCGTTGAAATTCCTAAAATCATAAAATCCCTCCCAAAAAGCTTTGGCTGGCTTGAGCACAAACTTTTTTGAATTTAAACCATAGTTTTAGTAATTATTTTAATTAGTGTTTTTATGCATTCACTTTTATGGAGATAGGAAGGGACCCCTGACAGAGACCTGAGACTGGGAGAGATAACCGTGTCACTTCAGAGGAACCTTAATTTTACAGCAGCAACCGCCCCTCTCTCTCTCTCTCTCTCTCTCTCTCTCTCTCTCTCTCTCTCTCTCTCTCTCTCTCTCTCTCTCTCTCTCTCTCTCTCTCTCTCTCTCTCTCTCTCTCTCTCTCTCTCTCTCTCTCTCTCTCTCTCTCTCTCTCTCTCTCTCTCTCTCTCTCTCTCTCTCTCTCTCTCTCTCTCTCTCTCTCTCTCTCTCTCTCTCTCTCTCTCTCTCTCTCTCTCTCTCTCTCTCTCTCTCTCTCTCTCTCTCTCTCTCTCTCTCTCTCTCTCTCTCTCTCTCTCTCTCTCTCTCTCTCTCTCTCTCTGTGAAGACCATATTTCAGAGACGTTTCTCTAGCTTTCTCTCTTTATCCCCCTCTCTCTCTGTCTGTGTTGCATATGCATAACCAAGGCCTAAGTGTGCACCGGAATGTGTGTAGCATCTAGCAAGTCATGTGGGTGTCAATATGAGTTAATATGCAACAGCAGTGTGGTTCCGGGTCTGATAAAGTGTTATTTTGTAGTGTGTGTGTGTGCATTCGTACCTATGTGTAAGTGTGTGTTTCAGTGTTACCAATGTATCAGGTTAATGTTAACGTGTGGCACAACCCTTGATGAGGACGTGATGAGTGTGTAAATGTGGAGGGAGGACAATATAACGACCACAATTACCTCTGATTCTCTCTGGCTGGAATGGAGTGCACAATCAGAAATGACGACTCTCTGCCCTGCACATTATTTGCATAATAATAAAATCACTATCTCAAATGAGTTGCCCCTCAAAACTATTTTTCTTTCTCTGGCTGACAAAGAGGAGGGAAAAATTGATTCCACGGCACAGTGTGCAGCCACCTCTCCGAAACATCACAATTTGGGGACCGAATACAGGGTAAGGCAGCACCTGCAAAGAACAATTTGGTTTAATGTGTGTGTGTGTGTGTGTGTGTCTGCTAGACTGTGTGTAACATTAGAATGTGTGTGTATGCGTGCATTCGTCCGTGTGTGTGTGTCTGCCAGCACACCAGCATCTCCCTGTGATTACTCAAGTGTCACCACGGCCAGACAAAATCACCCTCTGGTGGATGTTACCATCTTTCCTCCGCTGCCCCTCCATCCCTACATCCATCCCTCCATCCATCCCTCCATCCCTACATCCCTCCATCCCTACATCCATCCCTATATCCCTCCATCCATCCCTACATCCCTACATATGTCCCTCCATATGTCCCTCCCTCCCTCCATCCATATGTCCCTCACTCCATCCGTCCTTCCATGCCTACATCCATCCCTCCCTCCGTCCCTACATCCATCCCTCCCTCCATCCCTCCCTCCATCCATCCATCCATCCCTCCCTCCATCCATCCATCCCTCTATCCCTCCATCCGTCCCTACATCCCTCCATCCGTCCCTACATCCATCCCTCCATCCGTCCCCTCCATCCCTACTTCCATCCCTCCATCCCTCCCCTCCATCCCTACTTCCATCCCTCCATCCCTCCCTCCCTCCATCCGTATCTCCATATCCGTCCCTACATCCATCCCTACATCCCTCCCTACATCCCTCCCTCCATCCATCCGTCCCTCCATCCATCCCTACATCCATCCCTACATCCATCCCTCCATCCACCCCTCCATCCACCCCTCCATCCCTACATCCATCCCTCTGTCCCTCCATGCCCTAACAGAGGAGAGGGAAGAGAACGCCAGGGGAACAACACAACAGAGAGAAGTGACAAGACAGAACATACCACGGGGCTGTGCACAATACGCAGTCCCAGTCCTGCACCGCCACAATGTTTTCATGATGACTGGTTCTCTGAGCTGTGAGCTCCAGAGGGGCTGTGTACGGTGGACAGCGCGGCCGGGTGAAAGTGTCTCCGGGTGGGACTGGGACTGGGAGAGATCGCCCCTCTCTATGGGTGTGATGGATGGGCTTGCCATGTCAGTGGACAGGTAATACAGCCTGTTGGAGAATAGATACAGAAATCCATAGGGGAGCAGATAACTAGAGGGAGTGACATAAGGAACCCCTGGATCGTGTGTGTGTGTGTGTGTGTGTGTGTGTGTGTGTGTGTGTGTGTGTGTGTGTGTGTGTGTGTGTGTGTTTTCATGTGTTTTCATACAGTAACCATAAGGGAACTAAAGGAACATGACATCACTCAGTTCCAACAGCTGATTGATGACGTTTGATATCAATGTTTGCTATGGTGCCGTGACAACAATGAATGAATGAACCATACCGGTGTTGGATTTTTTCCCCCTTAATATGAATATAAATGTGTGTCTGAAAAGCCCTTCAAATTGCTATTCGTTTCATCCAAATGTCATCTTCAAGTCAAGGTGGTCATACCAATACACTACCACACATGAATGAGACACAAAATGTGATTGTAATTCATCATATGAAAACACCACGTCCTTGTCAAAGACCATGCAGCCGCATTACATTCCCTCCACAACATGGAATAACCTGGATACATCCCCTCCCTTCCTGAGCAGTGAGTGTCCTAGAATCAACTATGATCCTTCTTGTATGACTCAAGCTGCTGGCACCTAGTATAACACACTCCAATACACAGTGTACAAAACATTAGGAACACCTGCTCTGTCTATGACATAGACTGACCAGGTGAATCCAGGTGAAAGCGCTATGATCCCATGTTAAATCCACTTCAATCAGTGTCGATGAAGGGGAGGAGACAGGTTAGCTTGAGACAATTGAGACATGGATTGTGTATGTGTGTCATTCAGAGGGTGAATGGGCAAGACAAAATATTGAAGTGCCTTTGAACGGGGTATGGTAGTAGGTGCCAGGCACACCCGTTTTTGTCAAGAACGCTGCTGAGTTTTTCACGCTCAACCGTTTCCCGTGTGTATCAAGAATGGTCCACCACAGAAATAACATCCAGCCAACTGTGGGAAGCATTGGAGTCAACATCGGCCAGCATTCCTGTGGAACACTTTTGACACCTTACAGAGTCCACGCCCGACGAATTGAGGCTGTTCTGAGGGCAAAAGGTGGTCAATATTAGTTAGGTGTTCCTAATGTTTTGTACACTCAGTGTATATACAATACTGTATTCAAATCTTTCATCTTGGTGTAAATCCAAACATAACATACAGACAGTACAGTGACATATGCTTACACACTGTATATTTTTTTAAATTATAAACAGGGTGGTTCGAGCCCTGAATGCTGATTGGCTGAAAGCCATGGCATATGAAACCGTATAACATTTATTTTTACTGTTCTAATTATGTTTGCAACCAGTTTATAATAGTAATAATGTACCTCGGGGCTTTGCTGTATCCAAGAACAGCCTTTAGCGGTAGTACATTGGCCATATACCACGCCCCTTCGTGCCATATTGCTTCACTATACAGTAACAATGTGCTTCAGTGATTTAGATGTTAGGCTCTTATTTAACATTTTTAACCCAGTGCCATGTTATTCCTGAGCACCATATACCCTGGTCCATAATCTCCCCTGCTGTGTTCCACTATGAGTAACCTGAATCCTACCTCCTTTTACCCTTCTTGACTGAACCTAGTGAGAGTCCTGAACCAGTCCCTGTGTGTTCCTTCTTGACTGAACCTAGTGAGAGTCCTGAACCAGTCCCTGTGTGTTCCTTCTTGACTGAACCTAGTGAGAGTCCTGAACCAGTCCCTGTGTGTTCCTTATTGCCATGACTATACTGTATAGAGTACTGAAATTAAATCTATATTTTCTTGGTGCACACTCACAGTCCATGCCCTTAAGTGAACTGTATGTTCACTATACAGTAACAACATGCATCAGTGATTTGAATGTGAGGCTCTTCATTCCATGTTATTTCAGAGTACAGAATACAGTGAGCTCCAAAAGTATTGGGACAGTGACACATTTTGGCTCTGTACTTCAGGCCTTTGGATTTTAAGACTGTCAGTTTTAATTTGAGTGTATTTTCATCTATATGGGGTGAAACGTTTAGAAAATACAGCACTTTTTGTACATAATCCCCCCTGGGGATTAATTGATATGTGTATTAAAGTAGTCAAAAGTTAAGTATTTGGACCCATATTCCTAGCTCACAATGACAACATCAAGATTGTGACTGTACAAACAGTTGCTGTTTGTTTTGGTTGCGTTTCAGATCATTTTGTGCCCAATAGAAATGAATGGCGAGTAATGCATTGTGTCGTTTTGGAGTCACTTTTATTGTAAATCAGAATAGAACATGTTTTCTGCATCTAACTTTCTCACTCGTCATTATTCCCGATACATTCAGGATCATCCGTAATCGTTGTAGCATCCACATTCATGTAGAAGTGTGTAGAAAACATGTTCTATTCTGATTTACAATAAAAGTGACTCCAAAACGACACAATACATTATTTACCATTCATTTCTATTGGACACTAAAATAATGAAACACAACCAAAACCCATCAGCTTGAGCCCTGGGATGTTTCTCTATTACTTCCTGTCGCCCGCATCGCCCTCTTCCACCCCCCCTGCGCTCCTTTAGAGTGTAAACATTGCTTGGTTCCTGCTCTTTGTCATGACCGCCTTCCCCCCCTCCTTCCTCATCCCTCGTTTCTTTCCATTTGTGCTGTGGAGTTGGCACACCGGTCTTTGTAGTCACTCTTTTGTCCTCTTTCTCCCTCTCTCTTTCTGTGTGGGGGGTAAGGCTGATAGATATTGTATTTCTCGCCGTGTCAGGCCTTTCTCTGTGGTCAATTGCTTGGGCTCTGCCACTGTGTTTAATTTGTCACCTCTGATGGGTTTTATTGTGTGCGAGGCAGCCAGTCCCACCCAGTCCCTACGCAGCGCTATTTTAGCCGGACCAAATTAGTTTATCAGGTCTATTGACCTCAGTGAATACTGTGAAACAGCCATTATACATAGTCATTATGCATAATCACTTATCTTCTTTCAAGAAGAAACAGGAAATAGGTAAATAAATAGGTGAATAGTTTTTTTTATACAATTCTGCCCCATTTTGACATGGCCTTTTACTGACTATTTTCCTGGGATAATACTGTGAAATACATTGATAATAATTCAAATCATATTTAGCTTAACTTATCATTTTCATTGAGCCCATTATACATTTAAAAAGCATGCTGTACCAGACTGTTTATGACTCTGCTCTCATGCAGCTCCGGTTCAAAGCCTTACACCTGCTGTGGTAGCCTTGAGAAATCAGAAAGCCATCGGCCCTCAGCTCAACTACATATTAGATTAGTCATATCAGCTCTGTTCCAGTGCTATTTCCAACTATTTTTCAAACTGGACATGAAACGGTCACCAGGTATTGCAGCCAGCCATTGCTGTCGAGGCCTTGGCGTAGTCGGCGGGTGCTATTTGATTAACCTAGCAGGTAGTGGGCTAATTTCCTGCTTTGCAACTATGGTAATCTTTGGAGGGCTGCTGGTGTGCTAATAGAACGGCCCCGTCTCCTGGGGTCTCCGTCGCTCTCTCCCCCTGAGGGTCTTAAAAATGTTAACAAGATAACAACTTCAAAGGCCATGAGAAGGAGACGGAGGCACCGTGTGTGTGAATAGCGGCGGCCATCTTTGTGTTTTGGGAGTTGAGGTTTGAGATGCTTGTTACCGGGCCCACTGCAAATGGCTTTCGTTTGATATGGTGCTTGGGAGTGGACAGAAGAGAGAGAGAGAGGATGAGCAAACAAAACACTACATGTGATAACCCCTGTGGCATCCCTGTCACACTGTTAAACATTCAAATTAACAAGCTATTACACTGTCCTCGCTCGCAGCTTCTCCACAAAACCAACCATCGCCCAGGCTGGGTATCACTGATGCTATGATTTCTTGGTTTCCAAACATGAGTCTCCATAAAGGACTTGACGCCGGCCGAGGAGAGGAAAGGAGCAGACATCACCACTGAGCCTCTTTAGTGTTGTCCAAAGGTCACACTGCTCAGGGAAAAACTGCAATCCGACCAAATAATGAGAGATGGTTGGAGAGAGACACTTTGATGTCAGCACAGCAGCCACACTGTATGAGGCGACACACAATGCTCAAAAGGAAAAGCAAAATGCTGAGATTGCCGGATTAAAAAAGTATCGCTTATGGACCTACCATACGAGCTAATTTGCGCTGCCAGGGTACCAGAATGCTCTTGTTCTTACCATATCATTAAGAAAAGTACCTATTACAACATGAAATGAGTTCGGTAAGGGTTTAATTCCTGAGTATCATGAAATCATTTAGATGAATAGGTTCAAAGCAGAACAAACAAAAGACGAAGAGGGTACCTAGACAAGGTATGCGTGGACAGAACACATACCTATGCAATACAATGAAGGCGACAAACAACTTGGCCTATACAGATCACTTATGTGCTGGGAGAAGCAGCATAGAGAGAACATGACGTTCAGCGACTCACTTAGCGCTGACCCTGTTGTTTCAGGTTCGTTTATGACTGTAGATGTTGTCTTTGCTTAGCAGGGGGGGGATGTCAACGGAGAGGTACGGGAGAGAGCAAGACGAGATGGAGGAAGGAGAGATTTAGGATCACCACTTAAAAGTAAATGGTGGAGAGAGTGTGTTTTTGTCATTTTGGTCTCTCCCTTCCGACTGGGGAGTTAGCCAGCCTAGTGCGGGGGGGGTGAAAGAAGGGAGAAACCCCCCCACAGGGAGAGTCACGCCATGTCTTCAACGTGTCGCTCCGGGGGTGCCTCCCGAATTGGGAGCGTTTGGGATAATTTGTTGGCACCAAATGGTGGAGGACAAAGATGACACCGGCAGTTAGGATGCAGGCAGGAGATCTTTTCATCTAAGATATTACCTGAACAGACATCAAAAGGACTCTAGCCAAGTACCTGGGCTTCAGTAATGACTGAATAATTTCTAGAACAATCCTTATGTTTTGCTAGCGTAGATTGGTGCCTGTGGAGAAGGCCGTGATTGCATGTTTATAATTGAATTTAGATGGTGTGTGTATGGGTTTAAGGTTTATGTTTAGACTAAATACTGAGTTGTATTTTTTCAGGTTTAAGTATAAATATTACACACTATTCAACAATCTCTCTCCATCCAACACAAGTGACCACAAATACAATTGTATAATTCATATTTACTTGATTAATATATATTTTTTACTATTTAGATAGGAAATTGTAAAGAAACATGTGATCGTTAAAACATTTGTTTTATTTTGGAGACAAAAAGCTACCCCAACACCAACACACTCCACCGGACAGATACTTTCACCCTGAATTTCTATTTTGTGGAAAAGAGAGACTTCACCGTTGGTATCAGCGACCCAGCCTGATGGCAGATTTAGAGCCAGTGATTGATGGCAAAGGATGGGTGTCTTGGTAATGGGAAATCTCCTACGGGGCTAGGTACCACCTCAGTGCCACTCTGAGCACCAGCCTGCAGCTATACTACTTCAACCTGAGGAAAAAGGATCAAAGGGGAGGCAGGGCAGCAGTGCTTGCAGAGAGACTTGAGCTGCTAAAACTGTAAGAGTGCCTGTCATTTAGTCATTTCAAAGCCATTGAAACCCCTTTCAGTGCCCTCTTCCTCTATCCTCTGTCCCCCCTTCCTCTCTCCTCTTTCACTGCATTTGAGATTGGAGAGGTTTGAGGTTGCGGCCCCTCTCTATGCTCCCTACCGCCACTTCTAGACAATTATATGACCCGAGTCATTAAGGGTTTTTCCAGGGTGTAAAAAAGTCAATTTAACTTCGACAGCTGAGCATCTCACATTATGAGATGATTAAGCGGTTGCCATGGATACAAGCTCATGCACTGACGCCAGCTCCGAGAATACAGCAGTAAGAGAAGGATGGGATACACCCGGGCTTTTCACTGGCTTTAACCTGTATGTGGCTTTACAGAAACTACAAACATACAGAACATTCCATAGACCCAGAAAAAAAAGAATCAATGATGACAATCAATAGGGTTATGAATACTGAAATTCAATGATTTACTAATAACTGTACTTAGTCATGTTTGGTGCATTTAAGAAATCACCTCAGTGCTATTAATTCCATGCATACAATGTATCGATCAATGAACAATCAATGACTAAAATCAATCTGCTAATGAATGTTAAGATCAAATGATTGACTAATTATGAATAATTATAGGTAATTATAACTACTTAGGCATCGCCTCAGTGGTGACTCAGTCAATGTCTTGCTCCGAGGCAGCCCTAAGGTGGAGACGGGAGTTGATTCTGTGTGTGTGTACACTAGGGAGGAAATCTTAATACCTATGGGTGGAGAGGAGTTAACTTTGCTCCTGGCATGGTCAGAGTGGCTTACCATTAGCGTTCTACAGTGAAGGAGTCTGGGAAGATACAATATTACCTGATCCACTGCTTCCTGAATAACAGCCAATCCTCACTTAGCTGACCCACTATTTGCTGAATAACAGTCAATCATCAATTAGCTGACAGACTATTTGCTGAATAACAGCCAATCATAACTTAGAATACCCACTATTTGATGAATAACAGCCAATCATCACTTAGCTGACACTGAATTACAGCCGATCATCATTAACACATGGCCATAGAAATACATTGACTAGCATTGACATCCCATGACGTGAAGTCAAATTCCAATGGTCTGAGGGGCTTTGACCGTTCGGGTAATTGTATTTCTATGAACATGACATGCCTGTGTGTGCTAATGGAAAATACACAGTAGCATATCTAGCCTATAAACTAGCTTGCTTTATAATTACGTGTGGCCATATTAACTCCACCTGAAAGAGAATCCACCTGAATGGGTGGCGCACGGGCTGCAAATTAGCATCTGCAAGTGGAGAAAGTGGCTTAAGACTTTTTTATTTGAATTTTTACTTGTGGCTTATGGGTAATTTTGAGGTGAGGCAATGGGTGAACTAGAAAGTACACTGGCCCTATTAATTAATTCCCCCAGACACAGAGTACAGATGTAGTGGGTAGAAATTGGATCATTGGCTTTAGTCTTTTTTTGTACAAGAGGCATTGGTTAAAAAGTGGGTCAACGTTGATGCATTTCCGTTGGTTCATTCCGTTGCTGTGCAGTAGATCAACAGAAACTCTGTGACGTCACAACGGGGGGTTCCTATTGGCTGTGAGGTACGGAGACTTGCCTGTGCACGGCCCCCTGGCTAGTGGGGATGATAGCCGGTAAGCCTCGGGGAGGAGGTGGAGGTGGGGGAGTAGGTAGGAGGAGAAGGAGAGGAAGGAGGGAGAGGTAGGTGGCCTGATGCTGACTCCTACTACACATTACAGAATCCCTACCCTCAGGGCTTGTAGGTGTGTGTGTTGGGGTGTGGAGGGGAGGGAGTGGAGGGATGGTGAGAACATTTGGGTGGGAGGAAGAGGAGAGGTAGACTCAAGGAGGGTGAGGAAAGAGGTGGATGTTTAGGCAGGAGGGCGGATGAGGTAGTAGGGCTGGGAGGATGAGAAGGATATAAAGGAGGGAGAGGAAGAAGAGGAGAAGATTGGGAGAGAGAGAGAGAGAGAGAGAGAGAGGAGGTGACTGGGATAATCTTATTTTAGGTACTAGTTGGAGGTGTAGGGGGCGTCCATTTCATTTGGTCACGTTGGCTCATCTTGGATTTCGGTGTGTGTATGTGTACAGTGTGTGCGTGTGTTGCGCGAGTGTATGAGTTTCCAAAACAACACGTAACCAAAGCTGCTTCATCATTTTGCAAACACTACATATCAGGATGTAGGTCAATTCCATCTCAACTAAATTGAATTACGATCTCCTATTATTTCACCATGTGTGAATTGCTTTCGACAAGTGTGAATTCTCATCAGTTGAAAATGAATCCCTTGAAGAAATGGTCTGAAACTATGATGCACATTCTCCCTCCCTTGAATTTGACAAATAATGAATCGTAAAAAATAAACAAATTAAACTATTGTACAATATCCTGGCCCAGTCTTGGGTGATATGCCGCCCTAGGCGAGATATATTTAAAAAAATGCCACCCTCCTCCTATCCCAGGAAAGTAGGAGAGTAGCCTAGGCAACACAGTGCACTTTAATGAATGGATATCCATGTGGTAGCTTACTGTTTGTAAAACAGGCAGTTGCATTGGCTTCATGGTCCTGACACCGGACAAAGACTTAAGACTAATAATTTTTGCTATTTAAGAGTTGAATATCAGCTACCATCGTCGGCACATCCTAAAGTATATTGAAATGTATTTGCCAAAATGATAATTACTTTACATAAATAAAACAAATAATTCAAAAGACTTCACCAGAGACCATGACTTAGCTTCTTTTTTTTTTTTTTTTGCTGTGGATTGCTTCAAATTACAAGCAAGTAGGGCTATGTCTAGTTGGGAATTCTGCAAGTTGGGCATCACAAGTGGCCTAGCTGATTATGAAGTTGTGGCTGTCAGTGAAAAGCATCTACAATACGTTTGAAGATGATGTGTCTCGAGTATAATTTGAAATGTTGAGACAAGAAGGGGAGGGGAGGGGTGGCAAGGATACAGGCACATCTCTCTCCAGAATGCACTCAGCTCTCCAGAATGTGCTCCGCTGTTCCCCGCCAATTCTTGAGCATAAATTGTTTAATTATGCGAATTGTTTGCCCTTTTGATTATTTATTTTGATCAACTCCAGAAGTACATGTACCGTTAATCCCCATTATTTGGTTACATTCATTTCTGTTAATGCATGTAATAATTACAGTCATTTACCGTTCTCATTCTCGGAGTAGAAATGTTGTTTGCAGAGTTCACAACCTGCTACACTTTTGAGAAACAAGTTTTGGTGTATTTCATACCAACATTTACGAGTTTTGTCCATTTTTCTCATTGTCTTATGTTTGGAACACTCCATGTGAGCAATGAGCATTTGTCTGGTTTCTTTCTCTATCCTCTTAATGTTGACGGAGTGCATGTATAAAGTAGGCTACTTTCAAGCATGCATAAAGTGGGCTACCTGGAATGCTGCGCCCAAATGTAGGAAAGTGTCCATTTGGGGATGTCTGATTTCTGACCACCGCTAATATTAAGCTGAGCTTCTCAGTCATTTTTGTAACCATGTGACAGTTTTAGCAAAAAACGAAAACGTAATTATTGAAATGAAACACTTCTATGAAAATGCAAATATGAAAATCATAACTGGCACGCAGGTTGATGGAAATGGTAGGATCGATTCTTAGCTTCCACAAACGTGAAACTCATGCATTGCCTATGTCAGCTACCCAAGTTCATTAGGCGTTGCATCATTTTGGAAAATGCAGTTCGTAGCCTATTTTCTTTTCTGCAATGATCAGATCAGAAATAGACGAATAGGTCTACAAACTTCAAAATGCTAATTATCATGACAATTTAGCCCACTGAGTGAAACCCCCGGGACAGCAGTCGTGAGTAGCCTCATTTCATTCCATAGGATACTGTCCTTTGACTTTGACCTGTACTGTTTCTAGGATATGGTGTGTTCGTTAACATGTTAATTCATATTCACATCGAGTCTCATTTTCATTTGAGAGGGCGCCATTTAGGCTATTTGATCAGAAACACACATGATGTAAAAAGTGTCCGTCTCATGACATTTCGTAAATTTGGTCGCTCTGTAGGCTACAGAAAAGGCCCCAGAGGCTTTAATCTTTCTACCTTATAGGTCAGGGTTCCCCAACTGGGGCCCTGCAGGTGGTTATGCTTTCTAAAAAAAAAAAATAATGATTGGACATAAAAGATTGTAAAAACACCAGGAAGTCAGCTTCAAGTGTTTGAGTTTCTTGCGGTCAATTTGCAGTCTACAAATTATTTGTAATTATGTTCCGGCACCCCAACCATCATCTCCAGAAAAAATTGTATAGGCTACATGATTTGATGGAGCTTTGGTGGAGCGCAGCCTTTGGCAAAGCGGCCACTTCTGATCATCGGGCGGCATCAGCGTTTACCTTAATAGTCCATTATGCCACTGGGTGAGAGAAGTTTTCATTGTTTTGGGGCAGAATTATGTGGAGGTGTTATGTGTCAATCTGTCAATCTGCCGCTCTACGCGGTCGCCTAATCCTGCCTAATGGGCGGGCCGGCCCTGACAATATCACTAAACACTGATCCATTCCACACGGGTCCCACCATCTCCTCACCCACCCAGTCCATCTTCTTGCCTATGTTATGGATATTTGTGAGGTACTCTATTTACAATAATATTGGCACTACTCTATCTCCATACTATAGCCTTAGCTAGCACCTCTGTTTGACTAGGTGTCACTGAGTGCACTAGGCTGTGTGGCTAACGGGATTAGCCTAGCCCGCGCTTCACGCTACGCTCCGGTGTCATACCTCACAGGCTTAGTCTCTCAGAGGGTGAACTCTGACTGGGCCGGCCTGACTGGCTGACTGGCTGACTGGACAGTGGAGGGACACTGGGCCCCATTTATAACAAGGCTTTATATACAGTCACATATCCCTTCAAGGGAAGCTGCTCCTCGTGTCTCAAATACATGAGGAACGATATACTGGACCGATCCACACAACATTAACTGATACTGTGCATGAACATGAGCTATACTAAACCTACCGACACAGCTACCACAGCTGTCGTTATTCAGCTGGCACATATGTCAATAATTGACATAACACTCATCATTAAAAAAAAATGTGGATGCAAAAAATTATAATTTATGAAATGCCTGAATGAAAAAAAACGATATTTCAATAAAAATGGCTAAATTGTCATCATGATTAGCCTGGAGTTCCAGCACCATGTTGGGTAGAGGAGGAGAGAACGGGACAAGAGGAGAGACTAAAAATGGTGAGAACGATGGATTAGTGGGGGGACTTCAAACTATCCCTGCTTCCTCTGTAGTGGACTCAGCAGGCCCTGCCATTCCTGTCTTTCTCCCCCCACTGACTCCACCTCCCTCTCTCTCCGTCTCGCTCTTTCCTCGCTTGCTCTCTCTCTATGTAGTGGACCTAGCAGCCATTCCCCTCCCTCCCTCCCTCCCTCCCTCCCTCCCTCCCTCGCTCCCTCCCTCCGAAGTGGCCTGCCATTCCCCTCTTTCTCCCCCTGCTCTCTCTACCTCCCTCTCTCCCTCTCTCCATCTCTCTCTTTCCCTCTTGGTAGTGGACCCAGCAGAGCCTGCCATTCCTCTACCCCCCCCTCCTTCCCTCTCTCTGTACTGGACTCAGCAGGGTCTGCCATTCCATGTGGCTCTACTAATCAAACTTTCCAATTAGTGCTTATGAGCTTGACGCTGCTGACATTAAAGGGGTCTGCCCGGATGTTTGAGCCGCGCCCCGAGAAACACCACCGTGGCTCCACCAAGCCATGAACGCCACTACCACCAAGAGGGGCTGGCTCAAAGCACAGCTGAGAGAAGAGGCACTTCAACTCCAACAAAAGCCTTTCTCTTTTTCCGTATTTTATTGGTTGTTGGTTTTAGCTTGCCCGTTCTAACAGTGCGGACCGACAGAGGGTGTCAAAGAAGTTTCACTTGAGAGGCGTTGGAAGAAGAAAAAAGGTGGGGACTTTCTCTTTTTCCTTCGTTCCGCTGGTCAGATGAATGCGGCGACATGCTTTGGAGAGCTCTCTCCCGTGAGATGGCCCGTCGTGTGTCACTAGCGCTTTTCTTTTTTTTCACTGCGTGGCCGAGCCACCCCGGGTCCCCTGAGGAGATGGAGGGAGTGGGTAGGGAAAGAGGGAGGAAGAGAGGGAGAGAACGATAGAAGAGAGAGAGAGAGGAAGAAAAGAGAGAGAGAGCGAAGAGGAGGATGACAACTCCGGTGATAAATGGTGAGGAGGAGTGACAGAGCAGAGCTGGGGGACGCCAGAGGGCCTCTGATGGGCCATTTCTCACTGTGGAGCAGAACGCTCGCTCAGCCAAAACACTGTCCTGTCTGCTGTCAAAACTACCAGCATAGCAGAGGAGGAGGGAGAGAGAGAGGAAGGGGGAGGGAGAGGTATAGAGAGAGAGAGAGAGAGGTATAGAGAGAGAGAGAGAGAGAGAGAGAGAGAGAGAGGTATAGAGAGAGAGAGAGAGAGAGAGAGAGATAGAGAGAGAGAGAGAGAGAGAGAGAGAGAGAGAGAGAGAGAGAGAGAGAGAGAGAGAGAGAGAGATTTGAGAGTTATTTAGGTGGCTAGAGACACACAGGGGGCCAGAAATAAAGAGGTACCAAAACAACCCCATACTAAATTGGCCATACACTTCCATAGGGCAGTGAGGAGTGTGACACAGAGTCACGGTTACAGAGGACGTCATCACACACTGACCAACTGTGCTCTCTGGACCGCTGTCACACCATGGGTAGTCTGGACTGTAGTACTCCTACTCCATAATGGAGGGGGGCCCGCTTCCCTGCATTGCACAGCCTGCCCCCCCATAGCGCCGCACTGTGGGTGTTCGGATGAAAGCGCTGCTGGCGTCGAACCGTCTACCGTTTGATCTCACGCCCGTTGGCAGACGCCGGGACAACGTTTTGGCTAACATCTGGGAAACTTTGCCACAGTGTTCCCTAGTAGAGATGGGGACAGGATCAGATGGGGACAGGATCAGAGGATGGGGACAGGATCAGAGGGGTTCAGAGGAGGCAGGTTGACTGAGGGCCAAGGAGGCATCATGTCATAGACGTGATCTGTGTTATGGTGACATGTAGCGGGTTGGGTTCAACAACTACCCCACAATCATCCAGGGAAAGGAAAGAACACCACACAATCATCCAGGGAAAGGAAAGAACACCACAGAATCATCCAGGGAAGGGAAAGAACACCACAGAATCATCCAGGGAAAGGAAAGAACACCACAGAATCATCCAGGGAAAGGAAAGAACACCACAGAATCATCCAGGGAAAGGAAAGAACACCACAACTGTCTTTCGGGGCTTTCACTGGAAGATCTGCAAGTACAGTATATAAATACAAGTCTATCTTCGTCTCTCCCTCTCTCTGTCTCTCTCTCTCGTCATGCAGGCTCACCGCTGGTATAGTAGGCCTACCTGTTGGAAGCTCCCACTGTGTCCTCAATTAGCTTGATTGATTGAGTGTATTAATTAAACCTAGTTCGGAATTAATCATGTCCAGAGGTGTGGGTTCGACATGAATTACTTGTGACAGAACGTTGCTTGCGGCACACAGCGATCTCTGCCCAAATCAGTCAGACTGACAGACCGTAGGTCACTTTGACTATTACCACAACAAAACTTTCCCTTGGAATAAAAAAAAAATACTTTTGATGGAAATTTCATTTGACTTGTTTATATTCACATGGAAAAAATATGGAGCACTTTTGCATATTTTAAAAGTACTTCCAGTGTTATGAACAAGCATTTCTAATAACCCGAATCTCTGATTTTCATCACCTTCTGTTGTTCTTCTGATGTTATCATACCTGAGCAGTAGCCTAAAGTACTAAGGTCAGGAGACGTGCTGTTGTTGTTTCACGGCGCTCTAAAGGCATTGAGAATATGCAAATATGAACACGCAGGGCTACAAAACTTAAAGTCCCTGCTGGAAACATCCCCAACACCACACCATTACTCCTTACCATTAATGTCTGAGAACATCATGATGAATGACAGGTCAGTGTACTGCTCCTACAGCTGTTCGTGATCTTGGTAAACCTAGATGATTCCAACATGAATATATTTCAGAGAAAGTCAAATATTTTCCATTCCTCTTGGCCTCGACATAGTTCGCTGGCTTGGTTGCGTGAATGGCCATTTGAATAGTAGAAAATAAACACTATAGCTATTGTATACTTTCTTTGAAACAAGGTTAAAGGATTGTAGTTGGAATTAAATGGAGTGCAAATGAATACAGGGAATAATGATATGCGGGTTTGGTACCATACCGTTTTTCTGGGAGTCAACATGGTAGCCTTGTCAATGTAAGTGTTTGTATTTCAGGGTTACAAAGATATCTCAAGACTTAAAGGATTCACTACAATAAAAAAAATATATTATGAAAGTCAGTTACGCAAAGAATAACCCAAGATAAGGTCATTCGCTGGCACACAGGTATGTGTTGCCAAATGCACATCCTATTGAAATGGGCTCATTTTCTATGAGGTGCAGGGCTACAAAAACCTGGAGAAATATTATCCTCCAACACGTCAACATGAATAGTAATAGCCAGAAAATAGTATTCTGTTAGAGCGATACACACTACACAGACTGAGGTAACGTTGCCATGAGTGGTTGTTAACAATTTACCAGCGCTGCTTTCTTAGTACGGTGAATCACTTCCTTTCAACAGCAATGCCAGTGACAACCAAAGACTGTCTGGGCCATGTGTGCAAAGACTCACCAGCTCAATAGTTAGTGTTCTTCAGTAGTCGCGGCCACAGCAGAGGAGTCCAATGACGGCCCTCAGGAAGGAGGACAAAATACTTCACGTAGCATGTTCACTCCGACGACACATTTTCTGATTTGCGTCAGGGACATACGTCTGTGTTGGCCTGTGTTGTATGGAGTCACATGAAGTGAGAGGGCCTTTTGAAAAGCCTTTTTCTGTTTCGAGAGTAGATGCATTGCTCACCGATCGCACACCTGTACAATCATTCTGGCCCTTAAATGAAGGCTCTGGTATGTGCAACACCGAAACACCACACACACAGTCAACAAATTGAACACACACACACAACACATAACAAAAAGTTATAAAAGGCTTGCGTTACATCTAAGGGCATTTGAGGGAGAGTGGGTGGATGTGTAGTATGGCATCCATCTTCCAACTGAGGCTGAGCATCGCCCTCATTTATTTATAGTTTTGCATCCTTGAAGAAAACCCATACCATCACATCTTCACATGGGTCTATGTGATGTGAGCTGCTGAGATGAGCTAGCTAGCGCTCCAGCTGTGTTAAAGGCATGTGAAACCGAGGGGTCCCCTGCCTTCCAACATCCAGGCCTAATACGCACGCAAAGCCTGGGCTTTATGATGACCTAGTTTGAACAGGGACCTGGGTGTAGCGGTTAGCGGTTGGAGGTTAGCGGTCTAGCACACAGGGGCAAAGCCCCATTGCTTCTCGGTAGGCTAACGCTAACACCAATATGCTAAAATATAGGTCAAATTGCCTTTTGATTTAATTGGCCCTTTGACCTGAAATAATAGTGAGATGAATCATAACACAGATCGGCCCCCGCTACAGCTAGTAACAGGGCCTTGAGGGATGCTGCACTCTACAGGAGACTTAGCCCAATTAGGGTTGAGATATGTGTTGTAAACGCATGGTGAGACGAGAGAGTTAAGCCTAGCTGGGCTAATTGCTAGCTGTGCTAGTTAGCTAGCGTAGGGGGGGCCAACCGGAATGGCCGTAATTATGAGAAGAGAGTGGGTGGAGGGACGTTAATTCATGGCATTACTGTGCAGGTATCGTGGAGTCATAAGGCAGAGGACAGGTGGGGGTTTGATGCGTAAGATTAACCCTGGGGCAGTTTAAAGATGGTACTATGCAGAAATCGCCCCGCCATTTCCTGTTTGCAAAAATTCTAATAGTTTGCCTTATTTCAGTTTATGTGACAAAACTGTATATTTTCCATATGCAAAAATTTAGATTTTTCAGCTTCTTTAAAGCTGGTGTACAAAACCAAAAGTAAAAGACGTAAAAAAGAAACTTAAGACGGGAAGTATAGAAATAACGCACATAGAACAGATCTACTGCTTCTTAGACTTGCTTTCAATGAGAATGACAGATCTATAACTTATATTTCTATGTGCATTTGGTAGGGTCACCCAAAAAGTGACGTATTGCTTTAAGTGAAGCAATAGTTTTATTGATAGCTCGTTTCAGAGAGTAGGAGATCAATGTCTCATGGGGACAGCAGACGACGTAGACACGTCAGTGGGCCGGTTATGAGAGGCGCGCTTCCTTAAGACGTCCCCATTATGGAGGTCTAAATAGCAGATGTAACGGAACCATTAGCAGCGGTTGACCGTTTCCCTGGGGGAGGGGTTGAGCTGAGCGTTGGATCCAGCAGCGCAGACAGACTGTTGCCACAGGACCCCAGGGTGTGTGTGTGCGCGTGTCCAGTGGAATGGCCACTCATTCCCACACTCAGACAGCCAGAAGGGGGCTACACATCCTCCACAAGATCAGCATCCAGACTCATTAACCCAGCTGCCGCCAGTCGGTATGCCACAAAACAACCACCTCAAATGGGGAGAGGCAAACAAGACTCTGGGGAGATGGAGAGAGAGAGGGATGGAGAGAACCAGAGAGATGGCATGCTTCTCAGTGTGGAGCGTGCTGTTGTTAGGCAGTTGTTAGGCTCTCGCCATGGAGACAAATAGAGATAGCTTTGACCTCCACCTCTAAATGGCTGAAGTGAACTGGACTTCTAACCATCTGTTGACCATAACCTCTGAGTTCAGCAGGGCACAACGTAGAAAAACGTTTTGCAACACAAAATGAAACACTGTGTTCTCATTGGATACGTTCATATACAGTAACAACCAGCACCCCAAATAGCAGACAACTACAATAAACACACTCACTACCAGCACCTTTCACCAACACCTTTCACCTTTCATTTCAGTTATTACAGAATCATTTTCACCTGTATCCTAAATAATCAGAAAAATCCGTTGAACATTTTAATAAATGTTGTGTTTTGGAGTCTGTACTATGTATCTATAGATCAGACTAGGGTGGTTGTTCACGAGCATTCCAGTTACCACAGACTCATGTTTTCTCAATCCTCAAAATCACAGTGCCCAGTTTGAAATGGCGTGTTTTGAAGGAGTGGGGGGGTTGTTGTTTTGGCGTTGAAGCGTTACCGGGGCTGATTATTCCCAGTGTTTTCCTCGCCAAGCCTTCCTCATCATTTATTAATGGGCGCTAGCTCTCGTTAGACTGCACCGTCACAGCGGTAGGTATGGTGGCATTGTGCTGTCACATCCAAAACAGCCACAGATGCATCCTTACAAAGGAGAAGACAGAGACTTTTCCTCCACAACAGACCCTCCTGAATTCTCTCCACAAAGCACTATTGTTCACCGAAGGCACACGTGTTGCATACAACACAGACACACCTCATTATGTAGGCTATACATTAGGATACACAAATACATTCCTATGACGACACATGTCATAGTAGTCCCAGCATACACACCAGCGGAGGCTGCTGAGGGGAGGACGGCTCATAGTCACGGCTGGAACGGAGCACATGGAATGGCATCAACATGTGTTTGGTGTAGTTGATAACATTACACTAACGCAACTCCAGCCATTACCACGAGCCCGTCCTCCCCATTTAAGGTGCCACCAGCCTCCTGTGATACACACACCTATCTGTCCATAGAGTGCATATTGGGGAGGATGGGCTCGTGGTAATGGCTGGAGCGGAATAGGTGGAATGGTATCAAATAGAACAAACAATGTTTCCATGTGTTTGATGCCATTCCATTTGCTCCGTTCCAGCCATTATTGTGAGCCGTCCTCCCCTCAGCAGCCTCCACTGGTGTTTACACACTCTTACTGAACAGTTCAGTCAGCCTACATCCACTATAACAACCCCAACTTACTCCTCCTCCTCATAATCCTTTAGGCTAATGGATGTCTCGTGTAAGAGGCCTGAGCTGATATGATGAGGTAGTATAACAATGTGAACTATGTCCTTAGAATCTATTTCATTTTGGAGCGGATGTTGAGAAACCCAGTGGCTCTCTTTCACCAGGCGGGGTTTTGTGTGTGTGAACTGTGAATCATCGGCTCCTCCACGTCAAAGCACTGCGGCTGCACAAAGCACTGCGGCGTGGTCCACGCGGGTTGTGGCTAGCGGGGCCTTATTGGTATTATTCAAAACAGTCTCTGTTTTATATTAAAGCCGCATCAGGAATCCACAGGTAAGCTCTGGGGTTTGCCTTTAATCCGCTGCTTGTGATGGAAGACATGCAATGTTGCAACTGATCCGTGGGCGCAAGGCTGGCTCATCCTGGGGGGAAAGCAATACGAATCCGAACTACAGTGCCAAACAATATGATTACCTAGCGCCTAATTCCATAATTCTGGCACTGTTAATGCGTGGTAAAATTCCAGCCTCTGTCGGCCAATCCAAGGCCCTTATTGAAAAAAACAGTGGTGACGGGAGGTTTGCCACTGGTGTCATCTTGACACGTGTGTGTGTGTGTGTGTGTGTGTGTGTGTGTGTGTGTGTGTGTGTGTGTGTGAGATGGGGAGGCGGGGTGAATCTATTTCCCACTTCCTGGGAGACCTTATCTCGGGAAAGGATGAGGAGGAGGAAAGGGGAGGAGAAAGCAGAAGAAAGGTGGGAAGAAGGGGTGAGGGAAGGGTAAGGAAGTAGGAGGAAGGGGCAGGAAGGGAAATAGGGTAGTGCAGTGTGCATGGCAGATGTAAAGGGTCTGGCTATCTCTCGGCACAGATACTCTGCTGGCCGCACCCTCCAAGCGTAAGCCTGTTTCGCAAGCTCCACTGGCCGGTCGTGACTCACGGTTTCCAGCTTAGACCGACGCGGGACAATTCACCTGGATACACACACACACACACACACACACACACACACACACACACACACACACACACACACACACACACACACACACACACACACACACACACACACACACACAAATAGCTGGATGGGGCTGGAATAGTTGGATGTGGCTGGAATAGCTGGATAGGGCTGGGATAGATAAATATGGCTGGTATAGATTACAGGGCTGGCATAGATGGATAGGGCTGGTATAGATGGATAGTGCTGGTATAGATAAATATGGCTGGTATAGATTACAGGGCTGGCATAGATGGATAGGGCTGGTATAGATGGATAGGGCTGGTATAGATGGATAGTGCTGGTATAGATAAATATGGCTGGTATAGATTACAGGGCTGGCATAGCTGGATAGGGCTGGCATAGCTGGATAGGGCTGGGATAGCTAGATAGGGCTGGGATAGCTAGATAGGGCTGGGATAGCTAGTGCTGGTATAGATAAATATGGCTGGTATAGATTACAGGGCTGGCATAGATGGACAGGGCTGGTATAGATGGATATGGCTGGTATAGATGATAGTACTGGTATAGATGGATAGGGCTGGTAGAGATGGATATGGCTGGTATAGATGAAAGTACTGGTACAGATGGATAGGGCTGGTAGAGATAGAAAGGGCTGGTAGAGATAGAAAGGGCTGGTATAGATGGATAGGGCTGGTATAGATGGATAGGGCTGGTATAGATCGATAGGGCTGGTATAGATGGATAAGGCTGGTATAGATGGATAGGGCTGGTAGAGATAGAAAGGGCTGGTATAGATGGATAGGGCTGGTATATATGGATAGGGCAGGAATAAATGGATAGGGCTGGTATAGATGATAGACCTGGTGAAGATGATAGGGTTGGTATAGTTGATAGACCTGGTGTAGATGATAGGGCTGGTATAGATGGTAGTGCTATTATAGATGGATAGGGCTGGTATAGATGGATAGGGCTGTTACAGATGGATAGGGCTGTTACAGATGGATAGGGCTGTTACAGATGGATAGGGCTGTTACAGATGGATAGGGCTGGTATGGCTGGTATAGATGGATAGGGCTGGTATAGATGGTTTGGGCTGATATAGATGGATAGGGCTGGTATAGATGATAGTACTGGAATAGATGGAGAAGGCTGGTATAGATGGATAGGGTATTGAATAGATGGATAGTGCTGGTATATATAGATAGTGCTGGTATATATAGGTAGGGCTGGTATATATAGATAGGGCTGGTATAGATGACAGGGCTGGAATAAATTGATAGGGCTGGAATAGATGATAGAGGTAGTATAGATATATAAGTCTGGTATAGATGGATGGGGCTGGTATTGATGATAGTACTGGTATAGGTGGATAGGGCTGGTATAGATGGATAGCGTATGGTATAGATGGATAGTGCTGGTATAGATGGATAGGGCTGGTGTTAGGGCAGGTATATATAGATAGGGCTGGTATATATATAATAGGGCTGATATAGATGATAGGGCTGGAAAAAATGGATAGGGCTGGTATATATGAAAAGGGCTGGAATATATGGTAGAGGTGGTATAGATGATAGGGCTGGTATAGATGGTAGGGCTGGAATAAATGGATAGGGCTGGTATATATGAATAGACCTGGTGAAGATGATAGACCTGGTGAAGATGATAGGGCTGGTATAGATGGATGGGGCTGGAATAGATGGAAAGGGCTGGTATAGAAGAATAGGGCTGGTATAGATGGATGTGGCTGGTATAGATGGATTGGACTGGAATAGATAGGGCTGGAATAGATGGATGGGGCTGGTAAAGATGATAGGGCTGGTATAGCTAGATAGGGCTGGTATAGATGGATAGGGCTGGTATAGCTAGATTTGTCTGGTATAGATGGATTGGACTGGAAAAGATAAGGCTGGTATAGATGGATAGGGCCGGTACAGATTATAGGGCTGGTATAGCTAGATAGGGCTGGTATAGATGGATAGGGTTGGCATAGATGGATGGGGCTGGTATAGCTGGATAGGGCTGGTATAACTAGATAGGGCTGTTATAGATGGATAGGGCTGGTACAGATGAAAGGGCTGGTATAGCTAGATAGGGCTGGCATAGATGGATGAGGCTGGTATAGATGGATGAGGCGGATGAGGCTGGTATAGATGAATGAGGCTTGTATAGCTGGAAAGGGGTTGTATAGCTAGATAGGGCTGGTAGAGCTAGATAGGGCTGGTACAGATGATAGGGCTGGTACAGATGATAGGGCTGGTATAGATGGACAGGGCTGGTATAGATGGATGGGGCTGGTATAGATGGAAAGGGCTGGCATAGCTACATAGGCTGGTAGAGCTAGATAGGGCTGGTAGAGCTAGATAGGGCTGGTACAGATGGATAGGGCTGGTAGAGATGGATAGGGCTGGTAAAGACAGATAGGGCTGGTATAGATGGACAGGGCTGGTATAGATGGATGGGGCTGGTATAGATGGATAGGGTTGGTATAGATGGATAGGGCTGGTATAGATGGATAGGGCTGGTATTGATGGATAGGGCTGGTATTGATGGATAGGGCTGGTATTGATGGATAGGGCTGGTATAGATGGAAAGGGCTGGTATAGATGGAAAGGGCTGGAATAGATGGATAGGGCTGGTAAAGACAGATAGGGCTGGTATAGATGGACAGGGCTGGTATAGATGGATGGGGCTGGTATAGATGGATAGGGTTGGTATAGATGGATAGGGTTGGTATAGATGGATAGGGCTGGTATTGATGGATAGGGCTGGTATTGATGGATAGGGCTGGTATAGATGGAAAGGGCTGGTATAGATGGAAAGGGCTGGAATAGATGGATAGGGCTGGGGTTAGGGCTGGGGCTGGGATAGATTGGGGTTGGGGAAGTATACATAGATAGGGCTGGTATAGATCGATAGGGCTGGTGTAGATTATAGGGTTGGGGTTAGGGCTGGTACAGATGGATAGGGCTGGTATAGCTAGATAGCGCTGGGGTTAGGGCTGGGGCTGGGATAGATTGGGGTTGGGGAAGTATACATAGATAGGGCTGGTATAGATGAATAGGGCTGGAATAGATGGATAGGGCTGGGGTTAGGGCTGGGATAGATTGGGGTTGGGGAAGTATACATAGATAGGGCTGGTATAGATCGATAGGGCTGGTGTAGATTATAGGGTTGGGGTTAGGGCTGGTACAGATGGATAGGGCTGGTATAGCTAGATAGCGCTGGGGTTAGGGCTATTATAGATAGATAGGGCTGGTATAGATGGATAGGGCTGGTATAGTTGGATAGGATTGGGGTTGGGGAAGTATACATAGATAGGGCTGGTATAGATGGATAGGGCTGGCATAGATGGATAGTGCTGGTATAACTGATAGCTTGATCAGGCTGGTATAGATATATAGGGCTGGTATAGTTAGATAGGGCTGGTATAGATGGATTGGGGTTAGGGCTGGTATAAATGGATAGGGCTGGTATAGATGGATTGGCCTGGGATTAGGGCTGGGGTTAGGGCTGGTATAGATAGACAGGGCTGGTGTAGATAGATATGGCTGGTATATATGGATAGGGCTGGTATAGATGGATTGGGGTTAGGGCTGGTATAGATAGATAGGGCTGGTATAAATTGATAGGGTTGGTATAGATGATAGGGCTAGTATATATGGATAGGGCTGGTATAGATGGATTGGGGTTAGGGCTGGTATAAATTGATAGTGCTGGTATAGATGGATAAGGTTGTTATAGATGATATGGCTGGTATTTATGATAGGGCTGGTATTTATGATAGGGCTGGTATAGGTGGATAGGGCTGGTTTAGATGGATTGGGCTGAGATTAGGGCTGGTATAGATAGATAGGGCTGGTATAGATAATAGTGCTGGTATAGATGGATAGGTCTGGTATAGATGGATAGGGCTGGAGTTAGGGCTGGTATAGATAGATATGGCTGGTATAGACGATAGTGCTGGTATAGATGGATAGGGCTGGGGTTAGGGTGGGGGTTAGGGTTAGGGCTGGGTTTAGGGCTGGTATAGATGATAGGGCTGGGGTTAAGGCTGGTACAGATGGATAAGGTTGGTATAGATGGATAGGGCTGGTATAGTTAGATAGGACTGGGTTTGGGTAAGATATACATAGACAGGGCTGGTATAGATGGATAGGGCTGGTATAGATGATAGGGCTGGGGTTAGGGCTGGTACAGATGGATAGGGCTGGTATAGATGGGTAGTGCTGGTATAGATGATGGAGTTGGTATACATGATAGTGCCTGTATAGATGGATAGGGCTGGTATAGCTAGATAGGGCTAATAGGGCTGATATAGATGATAGGGCTGGGGTTAGTGCTAGTACAGATGGATAGGGCTGGTATAGATGGATAGTGCTGGTATAGATGATGGAGTTGGTATACATGATAGTGCCTGTATAGATGGTAGGGTTGGTATTGATGATATGGCTGGTATAGATGATAGGGCTGGTATAGGTGATAGAGCTGGGGTTAGAGCTGGCATAGATGAAAGGGTTGTGGTTGGGGCTGGTATAGATGGATATGGCTGGTATAGATGGATAAGGCTGGTATAGATGGATAGGGCTGGGGTTATGGCAGGTATAGATGGATAGGACTGGGGTTATGGCAGGTATAGATGGATATGACTGGGGTTGGGGCAGGTATAGATGGATAGGACTGGGGTTGGGGCAGGTATAGATGGATAGGACTGGGGTTGGGGCAGGTATAGATGGATAGGACTGGGGTTGGGGCAGGTATAGATGGATAGGACTGGGGTTGGGGCAGGTATAGATGGATAGGACTGGGGTTGGGGCAGGTATAGATGGATAGGACTGGGGTTGGGGCAGGTATAGATGGATAGGACTGGGGTTGGGGCAGGTATAGATGGATAGGACTGGGGTTGGGGCAGGTATAGATGGATAGGACTGGGGTTGGGGCAGGTATAGATGGATAGGACTGGGGTTGGGGCAGGTATAGATGGATAGGACTGGGGTTGGGGCAGGTATAGATGGATAGGACTGGGGTTGGGGCAGGTATAGATGGATAGGACTGGGGTTGGGGCAGGTATAGATGGATAGGACTGGGGTTGGGGCAGGTATAGATGGATAGGACTGGGGTTGGGGCAGGTATAGATGGATAGGACTGGGGTTAGGGCAGGTATAGATGGATAGGACTGGGGTTGGGGAAGGTATAGATGGATAGGACTGGGGTTGGGGAAGGTATAGATGGACAGGATTGGAGTCGGGGATGGGTCTGGTGTCTAGAGCTAGTGCATGTGCTAGTGCTATGAGCTGAGGCTTAAGCTGAGATATAGGTTTAGGGCTTGGGCTGGGAGTAATTGGGACTAATGCATAGAGCTGGGGCTTGTGTTTATAGGTGGAGCTTAGACTGAGTCATTGGGCTACGGCTGATGTGTAGGGCTTGGGGTGATGTACACAGCTGAAGTATAGAGGAGGGGCTGGGCCTGAACATTAAAAGGGCGTTGTGTTGGTGGTGGTAAGCAAGGGATGTGTTCCGTGCAGTAATCACAGGGCCCCTGGTGCTGGGCTGTGCCCCCCTCTCACACACACACACACACACACACACACACACACACACACACACACACACACACACACACACACACACACATTTGCCAATGCAGGGCTGGCATCTGCATACACCACAACCCCATTATTATATTTTGCTTTTTGGTTTTTAGACAACCCCCTCCCCCCCTCTCTCTCCCCTTCCATCCTTCTCTTCTCCCTGGTCTCTAAGGCAACGTGGGGTTTGGTCCATCACCATGCAGTCTAACCAGACACAGAGACAGACAGAGAACATTCCCCTCTCACAGATCTGGTAGGACCCTAATTAAGACCCTCTCCTTTCATATATGTGTGTGATGTGTGTGCGTGTGTGTGTGCGTGTGTGAACAGATAATTACACTTTCATCTCACCGGGACACCATAACCAAATATATATTTTTCTTTGAAAGGGAGGGAGAATGAGGAGGAGGGAGGGAGAAGGAAATAAGCAACAGAGAGAGAGAAAGAAACTGAGACACTAAAAACAAGAGAACCCCCCCAAAAAAAGTTTCTGCAGGGTATAACAGTGTAATTAAAGAAATTGGGCACAGTCTGCATGAGCCCCAATCAAAGAGCAACAACGACTCCTGTTCTCGCATTTGGTAAGATGACAAATAGGAGGTGAATGGTTGAAATGAAATGGCATGGCTTGGCTTTGTCTAGAGGTTTAATGAGGGCGAAGACTTGTGGAGTGGATTGCTGGTGGGAAACCAATAGGGGAAACCAATTTGTTAGATAAAATCCTTTTTCATATCCTAAAAAAGGTCCATAAAGCATCCACGATTGATTTTGTATTTCCACTCGTTTAATTTGCAAAGAAAGGAATCTGTGAAAATCTAACCCTAAACGTTGTTTCAACCGGTCAAATCACGTTCGTATGCATTCCTCAGAGAACCTAGAACGTAACCAGACTTCACTATATCATTCGGGGTGACGCCTTCATGGCACGCCGATGACGCGGGCGGTCTTCACTTGCTCGACTGTAACTTTGTCAAATAAGCACCAAATCGGGGTCAAATAAAACTAGCTAGATAGCCAATGAGATGAAACCCCGTATCTGTCGCAAAATGTAGCTGCTAACCTTGTGCAACACCAAGCCTTTCCTTTTGGACAAAAATGATAAGAATATGGAGAGTTATGAAGTTATGAAAACTGGGTCTTTTGCAAATGTTGAACTTATAATATGGCTACTAACACTGGGAAAGTAAAATCAAAGTCAGATTTGACGATATTCTTGCAGAAGAATGTAATGTGAATGTAAATGTCTCCTTCACGATTTGCCCAAATGTACCTGGGTGACTTCACACTAAATGTCATGTAGTTTGCTCATACTTCAAGTTATTCATCTGAAACTTTGCACATGCACTGCTGCCATCTTGTGTACACCATTGTAATTACCAGAGTGATGGCTAGATCTGGGACCTTTCTGTTGCATTTCAAAGATGGTGGCAGAAAAAAATAATAATAATCTTTGTATTTCCTTTTACCAGATCTACTGTGTTATATTCTCCTACATTCAATTCACATTTCCACAAACTTCAAAGTATTTCCTTTCAAATGGTACCAAGAATATGCATATCCTTGCTTCAGGGCCTGATCTACAGGGTATGATATTGGGTATGATATTTTAGGCAAAAATTGAAAAAACACACACAGCCTTTGAATCTATCACAGTGATGTAAATCATAGGAGGTCTCTGTGATGTCCTTTTTGATTGAATAAATCAAAAATGTACATGTTACACCCATTCCTAACTGCACTGTACTCACTAGGCATCAATAATCATAATCAAATCTAACGTTATTTGTCACATGTTTCGCAAACAAAAGTTGTAGACTAAAAGTCAAATGCTTACTTATGTGCCCTTCCCATCAATGGAGAGAGAGAGATATAACACGTAATAATAAATACAAAATGAGTAACGATAACTTGGCTATATACACGGTGTACAAGCACCGAGGAGATATGCAGGGGTAATTGAGGTAGATACTGTATGTACTGTACATATAACTAGGAATAAAGTGACTAGGCAACAGGATAGATAAAACAGTAGCAGCAGCGTATGTGATGAGTCAAAAAAGTTAGTGCAAAAAGGGTCAATGCAGATAGTTAAATAGTTACCCGGACTAACTATTTATCAGTCTTATGGCTTGGGGGGGGTAAAAGCTGTTCAGGGTCATGTTGGTTTCAAACTTGGTGAATCGGTACCGCTTGCCGTGCAGTAGCAGAATGAACAGTATGACTCGGGTGGCTGGAGTCTGACAATTTTTAGGGCCTTCATCTGACAATGCCTGGTACAGAGGTCCTGGATGGCAGGGAGCTCAGCTCCAGTTATGTAATGGCCGGAAGCACTACCCTCAGTAGCGCCTTACGGTCGGATGCTAAGCAGTTGAAATAGCAAGCGGTGATGTAGCCAGTCAAGGGGCTCTCATTGGTGCAGCTGTAGAACTTTTTGGAGGATCTGAGGACCCATGCCAAATCTGAGGGGGAAGAGGTGTTGTAGTGACCTCTTCACGACTGTGTTGGTGTGTGTGGACCATGATAGATCCTCAGTGATGTGGACATCGAGGAGCTTGAAGCTTTTGACCCGCTCCACTACAGCCCCATTGATGTGAAATGGGGGAGTGCTCGGCCCTCCGTTTCCTGTAGTCCACGATCAGCTCCTTTGTCTTGATCACGTTGAGAGAGAGGCTGTTGTCCTGGCATCACACCGCCAGGTCTCTCACCTCCTCCCTATAGGCTGTCTCATCGTCGTCGGCGATCAGGCTTACCGCCGTTGTGTGGTCAGCAAACTTAATGATGGTGTTGGAGTCGTGGGTGAACAGGGAGTACAGGAGGGGACTAAGCACACACCTGAGGGGCCCCGTGTTGAGGGTCAGCGTGGCGGATGTGTTGTTCGCTACCCTCACCACCTGGGGGCGGCCCGTCAGGAAATCCAGGATCCAGTGGCAGAGGGAGATGTTTAGTCCCCTGGTCCGTAGCTTAGTTATGCACTTTGTGGGCACTATTGTGTTGAACGCTGAGCTGTAGTCAATCAACAGCATTCTCACATAGGTATTCCTCTTGTCCAGGTGGGAGAGGGCAGTATATAGTGCAATAGAGATTGCGTCATCTGTGGATCTATTGGGGCGGTATGCAAATTGGAGTGGGTCCAGGGTGTCTGGGATGATGGTGTTGATGTGAGCCATGACCAGCCTTTCAAAGCACTTCAAGGCTACAGATGTGAGTGCTACGGGGCCATAGTCTTGAAATAATAATAATATACTTTCTAAAGTGGGATTTGAACGTACAAACATCCAAATAACAATATATATATATATATAGCAATTATGAAGAGGATATTTATAGGTAGTGTTACCAACATGTATCAGCTTCTGCACGTATGTATTGCAAGAAGTCATTTCCTTTCCATCACAAATTGCGTAATTGTTTACAATTATCCCAGCGCCTGCAATTTCTCCATTACAATTAGTTGTAACGACCAGATGATAGATCTGGGCTCATATCAGACTGATGGCACTTGAATGGCACAGACTATTAGCACTTGAAATCTCTCTGGAACTCCAACATATAACTAACATATAATCCTAGTATATCTGGAGTATATACACAGACAGCATCAAACGTGGTACTAATTCAGTTCTGTTTAGTTCAGTGAATATCAGTATTTGGTCCTTAGAAAGTCCTATTATCTCTAACAACTGTCGTATATTGGAGATACAGAAATGGACTTGTTTTGTTGTGTTACTAATGTGAACCGTGTACCACAGGAGAAGGTAGATGGGGTAGCTAGCAATAGAGCTCTGCATTGTCCTTATTATTCTGTGTCTGTCGACATACTGTTTGTTACATTTATTAGAAGACATATGTACTGTGCTTTTAGTCCCAGGTGCAGAGTAAACTCAATAATGAGGGTAAACATGGGAGATTGCGTTATAGAAAACCATATTATTTCAAGTGTGTGGGTACCATTGTTTACTATTGTAGGAAGAGAGTTCACAAAAAAGAGGAATAGCACAATGAATATGGGCATACAACACAGAAACGAATGGCGAACAAAGTGCATACAGGAAGCCAGTGAAAATACCTTTTAACAAGCAATGCATATAGTATCTTGTTAGTCTGAAAAGCTAAAAGTATTTTTCCCTTTCTGAAAGCTGTTTAACCAAGGAGCTGTATTGCACTCACTAAGAATATTTTGATGTGGTAATATTTGCTTCCATCTCATTTTCTTACCAAACGTCACATATAAAATAGGAGTGTTGTGAAACAGAGACTACTGTATGTGTAAGTATAAAAAAATCACTAAACATGCACACACACCCACACTCCACCCATTAACTCTAACAGTTTCCCTAAACACCCTGTAACTGCATCATCTGTTGTGGTCAGTGTGCGGGAGAGGAGAGGTGAGAGGCCCGGGAAGCACACAGTCCTTCTTAATGTAATGTGTTCAGAGACGGCCCAGGGCAGACATGGGTGAGGTGGCCCCTGCCAGGCTCAGCATACATACGTATCCCTAGTCACAGCCCCAGCTCCCCTTATAGTTTAATGGCTGGTCGTTATGCATACACGGAGGTTGGGGAAGTTGGATTGTGGGGTTCTTATTGGCGTTCTTAATCAGCTCCTAATTGAAAGGTAGCTATAAAAGCTGCAGGTGGTCCCCGGAACCTTGCTGGCTCTAATTGGCTGCCCACAGTGAGCGGGGAACTGCCGTTGGTTAAGCCGGTGAGTGGTGAGTCACTGGTCGCCATGTGGCATTGCCTCTGTTCCTGGCCTGCCCGGTAACACCTTTCCTCTTTCCACAGAAACTGTCAGTAGTAGTAGTAGTAGCCAGTAGTTTAAAGACCCTGGAATCAAACCATGGTCTGTAGTGACGCCTCTAGCACTGAGATGCGGTCTAAGGCACTGCATCTCAGTGCTAGAGGCATCACTACAGACCATGGTTTGATATCAGGCTGTATCACAACCGATCGGGATTGGGTGTCCCATAGGGCGGCGCACAATTGGCCCAGCGTCGTCCGGGTTAGGGTTTTGCCGGGGTAGGCCGTCATTGTAAATATGAATTTGTTCTTAACTGACTTGCCTAGTTCAATAAAGGTTAAATAAAAAAATCAATATAAAATCAACCATGTCCTATGACTAGAGTCAGTAGTTTTAAGACATCCACCATGTCCTATGACCAGGGCCAGTAGTTTGTCCTGACCCCATGACTTGACTGAACCCACCTGTAGCCTACAGTACAACTAGGCCCCAGAGTTCTCCCTGGTTCAGGTCATGAAGCAGTCAGGATAAACACTGAGCAACCCAAGTCCATGACCTTGACAGCTTGCAAACATTAGCATACTGACTGTGTCTATACACTGTCGCCTCACTCATTGTAGCTTTCGTGTGTTGCTGTCAAGGATTTACAGTATCTCTAGCTGATATTTACATGCCCTTCCTGTGTCAGGCCTAGATTTCGTCGGCGTCAATACGCCTGAGCTACACCTCAAGACTCCAGAAAGGACAGGTACTTTTTCATGGAATTACACCAGTGACCTGTGGCACCACATACAGTTGGTGTGTGTGTGTGTGTGTGTGTGTGTGTGTATATGTGCGTACGGGCACAGTGCAGTTCCACCGATCGATCCCTATACTCAATTAAGGGCGGTAATGTTTTAATCAATGGCCCTGTAAAAATATGACACAGAGCTATCATTACTGTGGCTGTCAATTTATGACAAACGGCCATCTAATTGGCAATATGTAAACACTGCATATGATAAAGAAAGGCTGGGCTGGATCAATAGCATTGATTTGGGCTGGCATTAAACAAACCACAGAGCACAGAGGAGAATTAGAGTCAGCTGAATTAGCGTCCTGACAGGTTTATGTCTTTGTCAAAAGAAAGGACAGGAGGTTGAGGTTGGCTATGTTTGTTGTACCATAAGTACAGGTTTAGCATTATATTCCACTGATTTTAGCTGTCTGCCAGTGTATTATATTAGGAGGTTTACTTCTAGGTAAAGATGGAAATGTCAAGGTTAGTAACGATATCAGCCACTGGAAGTCTATTAGGATGTTTACGTCTTTGTCAGAGGGAAAGGTGGTACGTTTGTTATGTTGTCGTTACCATAATTACAGGTGTTTTGATGAAGTGGCCAGAGATGAACCTATTAGAAACATTACGGTTAATTCATGGATTAAGTGAAACACCCAACACCGAGAGATAATGTGGAAAACATCGCTGCCTGTCAACTCATAATGGTCATGTTTCCATAAACAAATGACATCTCATTTAAAAAAGAAACAGTACAGTATGGGATCAATATGCTATCCATATGATCTGCATAGTAAAGGTAGTCTGTCCAAAAGCACCGACACACTATAATCCACGCTGCATGCTGCGCCTCTCTGTGTGGGTTTGTATGTGTGTCTAAGTGCATGCATAGTGTGTACACACAATCCACTCCAGACTGTGCCTGCCCACTGTCCTTGTACTGCTCTGTGGAGCAAACCTCAGCAGCTCGACAGCGTGTATCAAAGTGTCAACCCTCTGAAGCGTACTGTGTCACCCAGGCCTTTGCATCGCGGCAGGGGGCTAGAGTTCAGTTGAGTTGAGTTGGAGGGAGGGGGAAACACTAACATTCAACAGTGAGTAGCCACCACTGGGGCTAGCTGGGAGTAGCTAGTGTAGCAGCTAGCGTAGCGCGCTAACATCGCCCCAGGAGATTGGCTTGGCAGGCAGGAAAGTTAGCATTCGCGGGCGCTGGGTCTTTGAAGGAGAGGAAACAATGAAAAGAGAAAAGTGGGGGGCCGCTGTGTGCCCGGAGAGAGAGCCAATGAGATGCCGCTCGACTGCTGGGCCCCTGGAGAGCGAGCCAATGAGATGCCACCGGGAGGGCGACCGCTGCTTCTGCTACAATGCCAACAGAATGACTCGCTACAAAAAGTTTGGGATGGAAAGAAAAAGGGGGAGAGGGAGGGAGGGCTTTTGTGCAATGCTTAGGCCTGTGTCTAGGAGAGTATGTTGGGTCAGAGGAACTATCTGTGCAGAATATACCCAGGGAACATATCATAACGAAGAAATATGGGTATCTTTCTAGCCCTGTTTACATGTGCTATTCACACAAACTTTAGAGTCAACTCACAGCTCGATGTGTGAATAGGTGAAGCGCGAACAGAATAAGCATCTTTAATAAAGCAGAAAACAAAAAAAAAGCCATTCACAATGACAAATGGGAAAGGTTTAAATGAATGGCAGGCCACTGTTTAAAATGAGAAAGCGATACCAGTGGGAACATCACTTGTGTAATCAATACAGCTTGTCCAGTCTCGCGGTTTAATTAAATTAGGATCCCCTCAAGAAGACTTTTTTGGCGTTTTTGACTGCTTTAAAAGACTAATGAACTTGTGTGCCTTGTAATAATTAGCTTTTGGCCCTTGCCTTGCCTTTTGTTGAGAGAAAGTGCAAAGAGGCTAATTCTCTATGGCTGTCAGACCTAGGTTGACTTAGAATGAGTATTCTTTTAAATAGCTGCAAGTGATTGAGCTTGCCTGGAGCATTGGAACCAATGGAATAGTTCCAAAAGTGCAAACCCCGCCCATCTGGCAGTAAAAAAGCTTTAGTATTTGAACGCAGGTCTGATGGTGTAAGTCCACCCTGACTTTCAAGACTGTCTGAATCTCCATTTTCTAACCTTTTACCAAATAGGAAAGAAAACGCCCTTCAGACATGCTTGCATGCGGGGGCGTGAACGAGTGTACACTTCTGGGTGAAGGGTAGAGAATCGGAATGCAACTAGAGTATCCATTTTCTCTATAAGCCTTCTCAAATGCATCTCCCTCTCTTGACACCGTCATTAGTATTTCTCCCATGAAATGGCTCCTGCCTGCTTTCATATTGAGCCAAGGCCCAAAGTTGGTGGAGGACAAAGATTTGCTTTGAGTAAGTCTTTATCAGCCTCTCTCTAGCTGCAGGCTCTGAGCCTCGCCTCCTGCTGCTCTACCCAGCGAGCCACCCGCATCCCTCCATCTTTGAACCTCTCTCTATCCCTCTATCCTCCTCTTTCTCTCTTTCCTCAAATAAATAAATATATTAATCAAACAGTGGTTGAGAGGGAAAACAAATAATAAAGAACAACATTTGAAATTCAATTATTAGAGACGTAATACAATGAAGAAAGGTAATGACTGAGGATTGGGCTCGTTTGTCTTTGGGGTTTTCGTCAGCACAGCACCACACTATGGTACACAGTACAGCCAACAGTACCTCAGAACACAACACCATAACTAAAAGCTCTTCAGACACAGTCCTCTCTCTCAGCCAGGTGGGTCGTAATAAACAATGTCACATTGACAGTGGGATGAAAAGAGAGAGATGAAGAGAGAGAGATGTAGGAAGGGAAGAGCAAGGAGGCAGAGGAGGGAAGAGGAGGGAAGAAGGGAGAGACGGACGGGGTAAAAGAGTGAAAATGAACCTGGGCACTGCTGCGTCTTCACTGTTGAAAGGATGCTTTCAAGAGACAGCGAGATAGACAGACAGAGAACCGACACACACACACACACACACACACACACACACACACACAGAGAGGAAGCTCTCCTCCCCGTCAGAAGACCTGAGCGCTCCCCACCCAACCTTTATTGATTTCCTCTCCTCACAGGCACCGGTTAGTCTCCCCTGAACAGCCCATCAAACAGCATGCCTCTTTTATGTCATTATGGTACAGACGAGGCCCCCTCTCTCTGTTCATTTCAATGATTCATTTGTATTGGGAAAGCACAAGACATTTCACCCTTAATTAACAAATTGCAATATATTATTAACTTGTCGACGCAGAGCGCTTCCCTGAAACGCTTCGCAGCAGGGGAGCGGGAGGAGGGGTTATTTAGGGAGATGGGAGATGCTCTCACAAGCAAACTATGTTGAGGAAAATAAAGTGTGATGGTTATTTTTTTCTCTAACTTAGTTTTCTTCCCGGGCTGGTTAAATGATGCCGCTATTAACATGAAGAGTCTTCATTAAGAGGTGTATTAAAATCAGGTCCTTTATATTGGGTTTATTGGTTTGGGACTTTGAATTAAAGACTTTCTCCACAGGAGGCTACCTGGTCCTTTGACTCTTCCAGAAGCACCACACAAGGAAGTGGTTGTGAGCTCATATGGTTCTACAGCATTGGTGTCAAACTCATTCCGTGGAGGGCCTAGTCTCTCCTGGATTTAGTTTTCTCCTTTCAATTAAGACCTAGACAACCAGGTGAGGGGAGTTCCTTACTAATTAGTGGCAATCGGCCCTCCGTGGAATGAGTTTGACACGTGTTCTACAGGAAGGAGCTCCTTGGGGCAATTGGCACACTATCGTTAGAGAGAGAGAGAAAATAGAATACTCATTGACATAAAGAGAAACCCGACTGACAGAAAGAAAGAAAGACACGGAGGGAAAGACACGGAGGGAGAGAGACGGAGAGAGAAAGAGCAAGAGAGTGAGTCAAAAAGAGAGATGGAGAGAAAAAGAGACCATGCATCCAAATAGCATGAAATCTCAAGCAAATGTCAAGTAGAAATGGCGAGAGGGGTGATTTGGCGCTTCTACACTTCCACACTCGCACATTTCCATCCAAATGCCAGAAAAGAGGGCAAATCAAAGAGCAGAGCCAAGGAGTTATCACTACTGGACACATAGACAGGAAGGATGCAGTAGAATAAGAGCAGAAAAGAGAGACAGAGAGACAGAGAGACAGAGAGAGAGAGAGAGAGAGAGAGAGAGAGAGAGAGAGAGAGAGAGACAGAGAGAGAGAGAGAGAGAAAGAGAGAGACAGTCGATAACTAGGAAGAGAGAGGCTCTCCTCTCGCCACGTTTCGATGGGGAAGCTACACCTTGGAAAGATCAAAGTGGCTTTGTAATTACCATGGTTTTCCTCACAGGAAGGATTCAGATGTGATAGATGGAATTCACAGGATTACTTCCATATAGGTGCTACCTATAAGACAAAACCTTCATGAGTGGCGCACACTTGGAATTCCGAACAAAGGCATATTTAGGATATGTATTAATCAGTGGTGGAAAAAGTACCCAATTGTCATACTTGAGTAAAAGTAAAGATACAGAGCATTCAGAAAGTATTCAGACCCCTTCACTTTTTCCACATTTTGTTACGTTACAGCCTTATTCCAAAATGGATTAAATAAAACATTTCTCATCAATCTACACACCCATAATGACAAAGCAAAAACAGGTTTTTAGAAATCTTTGCAAAAGTATTACAAATAAAAAAACATGAGTATTCAGTCCCTTTGCTATGAGACTCGAAATGAAGCTCAGGTGCATCCTGTTCCCATTGATCATCCTTGAGATGTTTCTACAACTTGATTGGAGTCCACCTGTGGTAAATTCAATTGATTGGACATGATTTGGAAAGGCACACACCTGTCTATATACGGTCCCACAGTTGACAGTGCATGTCAGAGCAAAAACCAAGCCATGAGGTCTAAGTAATTGTCCGAAGAGCTCCGAGACAGGATTGTGTCGAGGCACAGATCTGGAGAAGGGTACCAAAAAAAGGTCCCCAAGAACACAGTGGCCTCCATCATTCTTAAATGGAAGAAATTTGGAGCCACTAAGACTCTTCCTAGACCTGGCAACCCAGCCAAACTGAGCAATCAGGGTAGAAGGGCCTTGGCCAGGGAGGTGACCAAGAACCCGATGGTCACTCTGACAGAACTCCAGAATTGCTCTGTGGAGATGGGAGAACCGTCCTGAAGGACAACCATCTCTGCAGCACTCCACCAATCAGGCCTTTATGGTAGAGTGGCCAGACGGAAGCCACTCCTCAGTAAAAGGCATATGACAGCCTGCACGAAGTTTGCCAAAAGGCTTCTAAAGGACTCTCAGACCATGAGAAACAAGATTCTCTGGTCTGATGAAACCAAGATTGAACTCTTTGGCTTGAATGCCAAGCATCACGTCTGGAGGAAACCTGGCACCATCCCTACGGTGAAGCATGGTGGTGGCAGCATCATGCTGTGGGGATGTTTTCAACAGCAGGGACTAGGAGACTAGTCAGGATCGAGGGAAAGATAAACGGAGCAAAGTACACAGAGATCCTTGATGAAAACCTGCTTCAGAGTGCTCAGGACCTCAGACTGGGGTGAAGGTGCACCTTCCAACAGGACAATGACCCTAAGCACACAGCCAAGACAACGCAGGAGTGCCTTCGGGACAAGTCTCTGAATGTCCTTGAGTGGTCCAGCCAAAGTCCTGACTTGAACCCAATCAAACATCTCTGGAGAGACCTGAAAATAGCTGTGCAGCAACGTTCCCCATCCAAGCTGACAGAGCTTGAGAGGATCTGCAGAGAAGAATGGGAGAAACTCCCCAAATACAGGTATTCCAAGCTTGTAGAATCATACCCAAGAAAACTCGAGGCTGTAATCGCTGCTAAAGGTACTTCAACAAAGTACTGAGTAAAGGGTCTGAATACTTATGTAAATGTGATATTTTTTTGAATAAGGCTGTAACGTAACAAAATGTGGAAAAAGTCAAGCGGTCTGAATACTTTCCGAAGGCACTGTTCCTTAATAGAAAATGACTGAAGTAAAAGTGAAAGTCACCCAGTAAAATACTATTTGAGTAAAATTCTAAAAGTATTTGGTTTGAAATATACTTAAGTATCAAAAGTACAAGTAATAGTATAAATAATTTCAAATTCCATATATTAAGCAAACCAAACGGCACCATTTTCTTGTTTTTTACATTTATGTATAGCCAGGGGCGCACTCCAACACTCAGATATGATTTACAAACGAAGCATGTGTGTTTAGTGAGTCCGCCAGATCAGAGGCAGTAGAGATGACCAGGGATGTTCTCTTGATAAATGTGTGAATCGGACCATTTTCCTGTCCTGCTAAGCATTCAAAATGTTTATTTCACCTTTATTTAACCAGCTAGGCCAGTTGAGAATAAGTTGTCATTTACAACTGCGACCTGGCCAAGATAAAGCAAAGCAGTGCGACAAAAATAACAACACAGAGTTGCACATAAACAAACGTACAGTCAATTACACAAAAGAAAAGAAAAATAGAAAAATCTATGTACAGTGTGTGCAAATGTAGAACAGTAGGAAGGTAGGCAGTAAATAGGCCATAGAGGCGAAAATAATTACAATTTAGCATTAATACTGGAGTGATGGATGTGCAGACTTAATTTTTTTTAAATATTTCACCTTTATTTATTTATTTTATTTAAATGTACTTTTAGGTGTTAGGGAAAATCTTTGGAGTAAAACGTACATAATTTTCTTTAGAGCTGTAGTGAAGTAAAAGTTCTCAAAAATATAAATAGTACATTACAGATACCCCCAAAAACTACTTAAGTAGTACTTTCAAGTTTTTTTATTTTAAGTACTTTACATTTACATTTACATTACATTTAAGTCATTTAGCAGACGCTCTTATCCAGAGCGACTTACAAATTGGTGCATTCACCTTATGATATCCAGTGGAACAACCACACTTTACACTGGTATTAATGTACAGCATGCATATTGCACTTTAACCTGCTCATATAAATACATCCAAGTATAATCTCAGAGAAAACATGAGGATATTATTGAACAGGATGTTTATTGTATCTATTATTTCGATTTTTCTATGAATATCACAATCTTTGTCACACACACACACACACACACACACAGACACACACACTAGAGAGAGAGAGAGAGAGAGCCAACAGCCAGTGACAACCACAACAGCAGATGCTTTGTCACCATGGCCACAGAGTGTTTCTATCTTCCTCCATCCTGATCCCGAACGCTCTTAATTCCCACCGTTGATTCAGATTGACAGGCGATGATGCACGTCTGTCTGTGACTGTGTGGGCTGGAACAATATTTGACGCCGCGGATCAAAGTGGTGTTGACGTGATCGTATAATGCCTCCCTCTCACTCTCTGTGTGCGTGTGTGTGTGCGTGCGTGCGTGTGTGTGCGTGCGTGCGTGCGTGTGTGCGTGTGCGTGTGTGTGTGTGTGTGGGTGGGTGTGTGCGCTCTATGAATAACAATCCTACATGAGATTACAATTACAGCCCGGTGTCTGCTTCTTAACCCCGGCTCTCGTTAACCAAGGCCCCTCTGTCGTCGTACTGTAAGTCCCACAAACAGCTGGTAATTACTGTCTCCACTTCTCAGTGACACAGGTAGCACTTCACCACCCTTCCCTCTTCGCCTTAGAGTGGTTGGCATCTACTAAGAGGATGCATTCTGGGTAGGTCGAGGCCAGGGACGCGAGCTGATTATTGTTGTCATAAGTGTTATGTAAAATGGACGAGGTGAAGAGATGATTATGTACTCACAAGGGTTCAAACATTAACAATTGTTTAAAATACCTGAGCTTGCCTAGTGCAATGGAGCCCACATTCTTAAACCTCATCCATCTGCCACTTGAGGTAGGAATGAACACAAGTTAATGGAGAGCTAACGTTAGCCCAAAATGCTAACATACTGTAACGAACGAGGACATACAAAAGGTGGATCGCTGTGACAAATCCTCAAAGATCTTCTCCTGAGGTAAAAAAAATAAAAGTCCGAAAACTACAGCTTTACAAAGACCGCAACGCATTCAAATACCGAACTAAAAGCAACAACAAAAGCAACAAGAGTGAGTATGAACGAAAAGCACACACGAGAAAGAGAGCGTGAACGGCGTCAGAGCCCCAGGGGATTGTCAGTCATGATCACACTTAGGGACTGTTACCACAGACACTGTCAGAGCTGTTACCGTGACACCACTGGAGTCAGCCTCACTACAGCCGCTCTACCCCACGGTGCCATTATCCCACAATTCAATGCACCGGCGTAGCCCCGGTCAGAGCGAGCTCAGTCGGCTTGCCTCTTTGCTGATGGGGATGTTGGACTCTCACAAAAACACACACATGAACGCATGCACACACACACACAGCTCAACCTCTATTTCTACAGCAAAGCTCTGGCGGTACTGTACAGCACCAGCACAATGTTGGTAATGTACAATACACCTGTGATATGGAGAGGTAGAAAAATATATTGATTTACTCACTTTCAGGAGATCTGATGAGAAGCTAGTGCTCAGTGTTCCCCCTGGCATGGGGAAAAACAACACACCAATGTCAGATCACACAACAGTTTCTTTTGGGGGCGCTGCAACATTACGACAGGTGAAATATTGATTCCTCCCTAGCATAGTGTGAACACACACACAGCAACATTGCAGAAAGTCTTCTTTGGTTAACTTTTTGAGGTGAAGTCATGTCAGGCTGCCATGGTGTGTGTGTGTGTGTCTGTGTGTGTCTGTGTGTGTCTGTGTGTGTTCTTATGGGTTCAGCTGGTGCATTGCTGTGGAGTGAACCTTTTGGTTCACACCTTGTCAGCCTGGGTTAGGGCAACAACACTCTTTCTCCTCAGCCGTTGGGCAATACAATACCACACACACACACACACACACACAGATATAAGATCCATTCTCAAACAACTAAACAAAATCCAATCATAGCAAACCAACCCCACACTCTGATCACTGCACAATAAATATCCCTTGGATTCACATGCTGTCCTGTAAGTGTATGATTATGATGTATCGCTTCTTCGCCGAAGTCCACAGCTGGTATTGCCATTATCAATGGACTCCTCTCCATTGTGTAGAGACCAAGACTCACACAATCACACATGCATTAAACTAACAATTCATCATTTTACCCCAGACTTCCTTATCCATACATTTACACGCAACCACAGAAGTACATATTATAGTGTTATACTTTTTCCATTATGGCACAAAACAAAATGGATGCTCACTGGTTAGGTTACAAACTAAAGAGGAGGCCCAAAGACTGCAATAATAATAACTTCAATAATCAGTACGGTGCTCTAAGGAGGCCCGTAGACTGCCTTTAGAAGAATTAGCTAAAGAGAAACTTTAAGACGGCATCTTTAAGTCAAGCAGCTTGTTCTCCATCTCCCTGCTTGAGGGCCCACTCCAGAACGTTCCCCGGCACAGCCATTACCATCTGGTGAATCTGAGAGCTACTGTAGGAGCGGAGAGCCGACAATGGACCAGCAAGCACATTGCTTCTCAGTCTATAAATAGTGTCTCATTGAGTAGGAAAAACAAAATGGCCACCAATGCTCCGGAGTACAATGGGGTCAATTAGACAATTCCCGAGGAGGAGAGGAAGGGAAAGAGGGAGAGGTGAGGGAGATGCCAAGAGGGATATAGAGAAATAGGTACAGAGTGAGAATTAGAGGGAGGAAGGACGAGAGAGCCAGAGGACCTAAATAAGTGTGACACAAATGACAGTTCTGAGGGAAAGGCAGTCGGGAGGAGCGTCCCGCTTTGGGGAGTGAGGTGTTGGAATCAATCGCATCCACAGAATATCCTGGGGAAGGTCAAACCGAAGCACATATGATGATTGATGGCGATGTGAAAACCTCACACGTTTGCACAAAAAGAGGGGAAGAAGAGAGAAAACCTACTGTAGTCCTTTTTCACTTTCCATCCACCGATCATTTTCATCTGACGCATGGCCGACATTTTTCACTTCTTCCTTACAGTAAGTGTCTCTCCCGCACTTCTGCCCGCGAAGGCAAAGGCAGAGCCTGAGCCCAGTGTGCTTAGGGATTGGTGGCAGTGATATCCCAGAGCTCTACAGAGAGGCTGGAGGACACATCAGACACAATCGCATTAGATCTGATATGAGGAAGAAGGCCGGAGAAGTGTGTGTTTTTTCAGTCTTTAAAAAGTGTATACAGTAGTTTCTAAGCCCCTGGTTGTATGCCACAGCACGGAACAGCCCACTAAGAAAATTGCTGCTGAAAGTCAATGGAGCCATCGGAGATTGTAAAATGTCTCCCGTCTGGAATAATTGAATTTAAGGCTTAGGTGATTAGGCTGTATTTTTAAACAACAGTGGAGGGGTGTTTTAAAGCACCCCAAGTGCCACAATCTACCATTGGTTTTGAGGAATATACTGGCTTAAAAGGGATGAGGGCCAAGAGTGAAGACATACCATGTTTCAGGTGGACACACACACACACACACACACACACACACACACACACACACACACACACACACACACACACACACACACACACACACACACACACACACACACACACACACACACACACACACACACACACACACACACACACACACACACAGCTACACTTATTACCCATTCCTGATGAGGTGCAATAAAATAAAATAAAAAACGGCGGTTTAAATATCCCATCAGATAATGATTTCCACCTTCGGTGTAATAACTTAGAAGACCACAACACAACAGTGAATTAAAGCTGACATATCACACCCTGCTTTGTTATTGGTAACGTCAGTCTGTCCCGCTCTTTCAACCTGCTTTGTTATCGGTGACGTCAGTCTGTCCCTCTCTTTCTTCCTGCTTTGTTATTGGTGACGTCAGTCTGTCCCGCTCTTTCTACCTGCTTTGTTATTGGTAACGTCAGTCTGTCCCGCTCTTTCTACCTGCTTTGTTATTGGTAACGTCAGTCTGTCCCGCTCTTTCTACCTGGTTTGTTATTGGTAACGTCAGTCTGTCCCGCTCTTTCTACCTGCTTTGTTATTGGTAACGTCAGTCTGTCCCGCTCTTTCTACCTGCTTTGTTATTGGTGACGTCAGTCTGTCCCTCTCTTTCTTCCTGCTTTGTTATTGGTGACGTCAGTCTGTCCCTCTCTTTCTACCTGCTTTGTTATTGGTAACGTCAGTCTGTCCCTCTCTTTCTACCTGCTTTGTTATTGGTAACGTCAGTCTGTCCCGCTCTTTCTACCTGCTTTGTTATTGGTGACGTCAGTCTGTCCCTCTCTTTTTACCTGCTTTGTTATTGGTAACGTCAGTCTGTCCCTCTCTTTCTTCCTCTTAATTTCCTCAACAAATGCGTCAAAAAATGAAAAAGATTGGAGACATTCAAAACGCAAAGGTCAACAACGAATCAGGAAGCACAACATACGCCGGAGGTGTGATATCAGTCTTTCAGCGTCCGTGAGCTCCGTTAAAGGTATCAGTCGGACCGTGGCGAATAGAACAGAGGCAGGCTTCTCCCTTATCTGCCACGGCCATACCTTTCAGATGATAGAAGCCTGGGCATGTTAGAAGTCCTTAGGCCCCTCAAAGTGGCTCGTCCTGATCAAAAGAGGCACCATTATAACGCTACATCAAAACGATCGACCAACCACCGCTGCAGATAAACACCTCTTATCTCAGAGAACTGCTCCGCCGTGCAGGCCTTGTGTCCGACAGCAGAAAGTGACAGAAAGAAAACAATGGCAAAATGAAATATGCAGTTGTACAGCAATCGCTCTATTTTATCCCTCTACTCTTTTTTTATTTTGGGGGGGGTTTACCCCCTTTTTCTCCCAGTTTCAATTACGATCTTGTCTCATCGCTGCAACTCCCCAACGGGCTCAGGAGGCAAAGGCTGAGTCATGAATCCTCCGAAACATGACGGCGCCAAACAACGCTGGGCCAATTGTGCACCGCCCTATGGGACTCCCGGTCACGGCCGGTTGTGATACAGCCTGGGATCGAACCCGGGTCTGTAGTGACGCTTCAATCTAGACAGCTGCACCACTCGGGAAGCCCTCTATCCCTCCATGCTATCTCTCCAAGCTATCCCTGCAAGCTACCCCTCCAAGCTACCCCTCCAAGCTACCCCTCCATGCTATCCCTCCAAGCTATCCCTCCAAGCTATCCCTCCAAGCTATCCCTCCAAGCTATCCCTCCAAGCTATCCCTCCATCTTATCCCTCCATCTTATCCCTCCATGCTATCCCTCCATGCTATCCTTCCATGCTATCGCTCCATGCTATCGCTCCAAGCTATCCCTCCAAGCTAGCCGTCCAAGCTATCCCTCCATGCTATCCCTCCATGCTATCTCTCCATGCTATCCCTCCATGCTATCCCTCCATGTTATCACTCTTTTGAAGCCCCTGAGCTCAAACACAGCCACTAAACTGCTTCCCATTAGGAGGCCAAAGATGTGCAATAAAAAAGCCCGGTGCTGCAAATATACTAGTTACCCAAATGTTACATTCTGTCTCTGAGCCCATTAGTTTTTAGTTAGAACAACTGGGAATAATACAATACTAGACCATCTTGCTCCTTCTTAATGATCGTTTCTAAGAGTAACAACCAAACATTACTAGTACATTAGCTGCATGAAATGTAAGGACTCGCTTTAAGTCCTAGGAGTTTCAAGTAGGGGAAACTGAGAACTTTTAGTGTATAGACACATTTGTAACTCTTTAGAGATAGAAAACCTAGGTTGATGTTTATGTGGGACAGCAGATTGTAATCAAGTAATAGCCCTTTAGCTTCATAGAAACAAGGTCGTGTAAGCTAAGTCACTGTTTAAAAAATATATTTTAACAGGGTGGAGAGCAATCTCCCAAAGGAAAATGTTATCTACAGCTCATAACTAACTCTCACACTTAATCTACAGTATATTCTATCTTAGTTTTCATACTGCCAAACACTTACTATAAGACTTGCCTTTGCCTGCTGCAATGCCATTGAATAATTAACTATCCCCCTTTGACAAAGTCAAACTAACTAATCCTTCGACAAACATCCTACAATAGTTTTTATGAAGTAATCAAACCTTCGACAGGACGACAGGAGAAGGGAAATAAAATTAAATAATTAAGCGAGTGGTGCCACAAGTATTCTCCAAGGTTGAGATTATTTCAGTTTTATTGACTCTGCTGTCAGTAGCTGGGGTAAAGACAGGCAGAAAAGGAGGAGGTCGGTGGAGATTTCTGTTGAGTTTCGATTGCGGAGGAGAGCCATAGAGCCATATTCCAATAACATGGTAGGATTTACTGTAACCCTTCGACCTTTAAAGGGCTCCTGATGGGCGTACTGTAGAAACAGAGATATCGGGGAGGGATATCGTCTTTCCGTTATTAATAAGCTATGGCAGCAGGGATTTGCATGAGTCTACCTACTGCAAGGCTTCGACATATATAAGCCCAGGGATGACACTCTATGGGGTGGCCATTTTAAAGTGAATGGGATATTAAAGAACCACATATAAATATGATATAAATATGATAGCTTCTCTGAAATCAAGTGCTTTGTTTTTATCAGAATGTATTTTCATGGCCTGAATGTTCATGTTTTTGTTTATGTTACTGGTTGAACAAAGACAACAGCGCAAAGTTGAAAATATGATAAAAAAAATGTTTTCATAGAAACGTCTCACAAATGAGAGTAAGTTCACAAAGGCTGTGGTATCCATTTAGGCGGTCCTTTGAGTACGGAATTATCTGGAAGCTTTCATTTCTTTTTTTTAAGAAACCCCACTCCAGTGTTGAAATAACACATTGCTTTGGCAACGGACAGTTTGGGGTTTTACTTCGAACAAAAGCCTAGTAGTGAAGACTAGCTTCTATTCCTCAGAGCTACTGTACTCCACTCCCGCTCTAGCGGTGATGATGACATAAAAATGGCCTTTTGTCCGTGTTGTGGCTATTGTCGTCCTGTCTCTTTCTGCTTGTTCCACGGGCCCATTTCCCTGACAGCCATGGCTAAAGCACTTAGCCGGCGTTAGTGACATACTCTTTTCGTCCCCCGGCCGCGGCGGCGTAACAGTGCCTTTGTCTGCGAGTGCGTCCGCCGCCGCCAGAAAAGGGGGGTAAACGGGGGGAAAGAAAAAAGGATTAGGCCGCATCGATTTTCACCAGCAGAACACCTCGGATGAAATCTACCTCAGAGACCAAAGGGAGGAAAATCATTACGGTCTCATGGTTCTTTAGAGGGGTCAAAGGGAGAGAGATGTGAAGAGAGGAGGATAGAGAGAAGAAAGAGAGGAATGATGGGTCTGTGGACTGCCCATACAGTCACTGTCATGAAGGGTTTGCTTAGCCACATGCTGTTCTGTGGGATGAGGCCATTCTATACTATATCTGTGGATGGTGTCTGTGTGACTGACTGGCTTCAAATCTGGGCCTCCTGCACACCCTAACACCGCGTTAGTCACCTAAGCTAAAGCCTAGGCATTAGCAAGGGGAGATAATGCAAGTCTCCAGGTGTCAGGCAAGGTTGCTCATCATACGAGCGTGGTCCACCAAACCACCACATGACAGTTCAATAGGTGCTACTCTTTCTTCAAGTTTGATCAACCCTTTCATCCTTGCCATTTTAGCCCTCAACTTCCAGCCCAGGCTCTACAAAACAGTTAGCCATTTAGCCCTCAGCTTCCAGCCCAGGCTCTACAAAACAGTTAGCCATTTAGCCCTCAACTTCCAGCCCAGGCTCTACAAAACAGTTAGCCATTTAGCCCTCAGCTTCCAGCCCAGGCTCTACAAAACAGTTAGCCATTTAGCCCTCAGCTTCCAGCCCAGGCTCTACAAAACAGTTAGCCATTTAGCCCTCAGCTTCCAGCCCAGGCTCTACAAAACAGTTAGCCATTTAGCCCTCAGCTTCCAGCCCAGGCTCTACAAAACAGTTAGCCATTTAGCCCTCAGCTTCCAGCCCAGGCTCTACAAAACAGTTAGCCATTTAGCCCTCAGCTTCCAGCCCAGGCTCTACAAAACAGTTAGCCATTTAGCCCTCAGCTTTCAGCCCAGGCTCTACAAAACAGTTAGCCATTTAGCCCTCAGCTTCCAGCCCAGGCTCTAGAACTTTAAGGAGGAAATATGTGAAAATATTCCGGCTCAGGCACAAAGTAGATCATTAAGCCGTAACGCTGTGTCTCTTTGCACAAGTGGCCGCCTCGAGTAGAGTTACAGGGGGTGTTTGAACAGCCGAGAGAGGAGAGAACGGAGGGAAGGAGGGAGAGGCTGTGTGTAATATGGGAGGTGGGTCTAAGATGGTGAGGTGTAAGAACCCCATGCTGAGGCTCCAGAGACTGGGCCGCACCACAGAACAGATGTCAGCTGCTGCTCCGTCACAACACCACGCTCCTGGCACCACACCAAGTGGCGGGGCATCAAAACAATGCAATCAGCAGAGGATCGTTATTTCTTCAACTGGGGAGTGATTTTTGAACTCTCACAGCAGCATCTTCAGAGATACTGCGTACTGACGATGATGAGGGTGGTGATAATGATCACGTTGACGATGGGGATGAGGATGATAATGATGTTGTACACGAAAAAAACATATCACCAAACCCTAGACTGAAGCTCTTAATCAAGGCCTGTCAATAAGACCTGAAACCCAAATGTAATCTACTTTAAAAATGTCCAATTATGAAAGAATAAAACATTTACATCAACAGGTTGCATAGCATGTCATTGAAGAAGATGTGGTCTTGCAGCATATTAACCTGTCCAAGGACACTGGGAGGGAAAATGACATAAATTACGGTTTCCAGAGGAAGTCATTTGAGTAATTTGCCAAATTACCTGCAGATACGGAGGAGAGCGTAACCCACTAGCTTCTCTGCACCTGTTCAATTTTCAAAAGAACGGGGGGATTTCCTTCTTTCATTTTTCCTTCCTCTTCTCCTCTCAGAAAATGAAAGCAATTACAAAACCTCCTCCATGTTTCCTTGGAGATACAGTTAATGATAACACACTCACAATGTAGAGGAGGCTTTTAGTTCAGGCACAGAGGCACATTGGTGTGATGGTGACGACAGGCGAAACAAGAGGAGTGCCAGAAAGAACATTGCTCCGTCTTTCTTTACATTATATAACAGGGGAGAGACAAGTTCTACGCGGCGTTGGGAGTTCCTCAGGACAAATCTACATTTTAGCTCTCGGTAAATGTGGTATTCTTGGGATCACATACTTTAGAGACTGGATACATAATAGTCTTGCTATAGTGGACAATGTAGCTTGTTTTGTCTTTTTTTAAAGGCAATATGAGACTGTCTTGTAAAACTATTTGCACAATTAGGAACAGTATAGGCTCAAAGCCAGATAAAAAAGCACAACAAAGATAGTATGATAACTAAAGATGTTTCAATGCTATATACTGTAGCTACAGGAAGATGCCACAACTGATGGAGTTACATCAATGACCCTCTCCCGCAATGAGGAAAAGAGTCAACCCACGAGTCTGATTCGGGCTTAATGTGGCCTAGCTAATGAAGTGCGCTGATTGACATTTTGTTGTGACTGACACACGGCGACAGTGCCCGGTGCTCCAGAGCAGTACACCACTCATCACCTGGGATGGATGTTCATTAGTTTTAACCTGGCAACACGAGGCACACAGGGAGGGAATATGAATGATCTGTCCCCAGGGAAATGGCTCTTCTTATGTCAACCGTTCAGTCATCAAGACTGGGAGAAGCACGTCACTGATCTTCCCATCACAGTCTGAGGAGAGCGACGGTGGTGCTATATTTATAATGGTGGAGTTGAGATATTTCAGAGGAAAATAGATGATAGTGTTACCAAACTATCTCCATTCCTTTTATCTCTATAGGTGGAGCTAGCTGATGTAAAAAAAATATTTTTTTTTACAAAATGTATCAATTAAAAATATATATAAAAAGAAGCAGCAGAAGAAGAACAAGAAAAAAAAGATGAAGAAGAAGAGGAAGTAGAAGAACAGGAAGGTTTAAACCGACCTGAATACAAGTCTGGACAAGTGTTCGATTTTTCTCTTTGAGTGTTGGGTTGGGGATCAATTACCAACATCAACCAGGTAAAGAGCTACAGTAAGGTGTTGATTAGAGAGTGAACAACTTTCCACTCAGCTCAGTTCCACCCGGTTCTTTTCTTCTGACCTCAGAAAATGTAACAACGGGAGTCCAGTTAAATGAGTACAAGATCCTCAGGGCTGGACCATGACCTGGCAGTAAGAGCGAGCGAGGCTGGGAGTGAGGCTGTGTAGACCTCTGCTTCCCAGGCAGCCGTACACCAGGGACGGCCAATTAGCTGGTAACCATATCAATGGAATGTCAGCCATCTTGGCTCTGCATAAATTCCACTTTCAAATCTAAAATCAGTCTGCCCAGTTGCTCAGCCATTGATAACATAGCAGGGTAGCCAGCATAGGTGTCAGGTGAAATATAAAATAGCATGGGAGTCAAATATCATAATCACCTCCCAGCCTGAGCCATTGAGAATACAGCTGGCTGGGTAGCCAGTGTAGAACTGAGTTAAAATATCATATAAATCTCTGGGTTGTTGTCCATGTTGTATATTTTGTTGGTACAAAGCAGGCTGACCTCTTTTCCTGCGCCTGCCATAACAAAGGCCTGTGGATCAGCTTTACAACACGTCGTAAATCGTGGAGCCCAATTCCTAACAAGCGTTAAATCATGGTGGGGAATTGGCCATGAACTGCGACAGATTAATTGCGGTTCTGTTTGCCTTTATAGAAAACACTTAAAAATATTATTTCAGATCCATAAAAAAGCGACTTTGCCATGGCTCTAATGGGACATATCAGATTTGGTACATTCCTGGATGTATTTTCCAGCATGCCTTTTCTCATTACTTAGAGGTCTGTGCTTTAAAATCGTCCAGCATTCTTTAACTCGTCCTAGCGGGCCTGTTTTTTTCAACTTAATGCATGGGGACATTAAATGGACACTGTGCTTCCAGACGAATATTGAAAAACACCTCTTTCAAGAGGAGACAGTGGAGGTGCAGAGGGGCAGCGACCCTGCCAGTGGCTGGCACAGTACTGGAGGGTGTTTGTCAAACTGAATTGCATTCTCATACCTCAGAGGTAGTGATGGGCTGTAGACTTAAATAAAGGAGGCAATCAAAGGGATGTTCAGCATACATCACCTAACCTTTCAAAAACCTAGAGCTATTTGAAAAATATTGCTCTATAGAGAGAGAGAGAGAGAGAGAGAGAGAGAGAGAGAGAGAGAGAGAGAGAGAGAGAGAGAGAGAGAGAAAGAAAGAAAGAAAAAGAGAGAGAGAGAGAGAGAGAGAGAGAGAGAGAGAGCAAGTGACAGTGGGAGAAAGGAGAGGGAGAGCGAAAGAGAGATGAGACGGAAAAGGCGATAGGAGCGGCAGACAACGACGGAGGACAAGACGGAGACAAAGATAACATGTCTAAGTCCAAACAGATAAACACATTACGTTGGCAGAGATTAGAGGATAAAGACAGCCCATTTCATCCTGACCTCTCACTGACAGAAGAAAGCTCTGAGGATAATCCACAGCGTCGCTCTGTGCATATCTGTGCAATTTTGCTATTGGTTGCCTGGTGTGGCTTCTTTATACATTTTAAATTGTCAAATAAAATCTCAATCATCATTCGCTATCAGGTAGATTCCAGACAGGCAGCCAAGTTGCAGAAAATATCTTCTGAAACTGACGCACAGCAAAATAATAATAATAATAATATATTAACATATCAATTGAGACTCATAGGCTAGACAGTGACAGCAAAAGGAAGCTGAAAAGTTAACGGATATAAAAAATATATATATATTTTTCACCTTTATTTAACCAGGTAGGCCAGTTGAGAACAAGTTCTCATTTACAACTGCGACCTGGCCAAGATAAAGAAAAGCAGTGTGACAAAAACAACAGCACAGAGTTACACATGGGATAAACAAACGTACAGTCAAAAACATAATTAAAAAGTCTATGTACAGTGTGTGCAAATATAATAAGATTAGGGAGGTAAGGCAATAAATAGGCCATAGCGGCGAAATAATTACAATTTAGCATTAACACTGGGGTGATAGATGTGCAGATGGTGATGTGCAAGTAGAGATACTGGGGTGCAAAAGAGCAAAAAAAAGTAATAACAATATGGGGATGAGGTAGTTGGGTGTGCTATTTACAGGTACAGTGATCGGTAAGCTGGAGATATGAGTCTCCAGCTTACCGGCCAAAGGAGGCCAAAGGAGTTGATGGCTTTGGGGATGACCAGTGAGATATACCTGCTGGAGCGCGTGCTACGGGTGGGTGTTGCTATGGTGACCAGTGAGCTGAGATAAGGTGGGGATTTACCTAGCCAAGACTTATAGATGACCTGGAGCCTGTGGGTTTGGTGATGAATATGTAGCGAGGGCCAGCCAGCAAGAGCATACAGGTCGTAGTGGTGGGTAGTATATGGGGCTTTGGGGACAAAACGGATGGCACTGTGATAGACTACGTCCAGTTTGCTGAGTAGAGTGTTGGAGGCTATTTTGTAAATGACATCGCCGAAGTCAAGGATCGGTAGGATAGTCAGTTTTACGAGGGTATGTTTGGCAGCATGAGTGAAGGAGGCTTTGTTGTGAAATAGGAAGCCGATTCTAGATGTAATTTTGGATAGTAGATGCTTAATGTGAGTCTGGAAGGAGAGTTTACAGTCTAACCAGACACCTAGGTATTTGTAGTTGTCCACATATTCTAAGTCAGAACCATCCAGAGTAATGTTGCTAGTTGGGCGGGCAGGTACGGGCAGCAATCGGTTGAAGACCATGCATTTAGTTTTACAAGCATTTAAGAGCAGTTGGAAGAGCTGAAGGAGTGTTGTATGGCATTGAAGCTCGTTTGGAGGTTTGTTAACACGGTGTCCAAGGAAGGGCCAGATGTGTACAGAATGGTGTCATCTGCATAGAGGTGGATCAGAGAATCACCCACAGCAAGAGCGACATCATTGATATATACAGAGAAAAGAGTCTGCCCGTGAATTAAACCCTGTGGCACCCCCATAGAGACTGCCAGAGGTCCGGATAACAGGCCCTCCGATTTGACACACTGAACTCTATCTGAGAAGTAGATGGTGAACCAGGTGAGGCAGTCATTTGAGAAACCAAGGCTATTGAGTCTGCCAATAAGAATGTGGTGATTGACAGAGTCGAAAGCCTTGGCCAGGTTGATGAAAATGGCTGCACAGTACTGTCTTTTATCTATGATATCGTTTAGGACCTTGAGCGTGGCTAAGGTGCACCCATGACCAGTTCGGAAACCAGATTGCATAGTGGAGAAGGTACGGAGGAATTCGAAATGGTCTGTGATCTGTTTGTTAACTTGGCTTTCGAAGACTTTAGAAAGGCAGGGCAGGATGAATATAGGTCTGTTACAGTTTGGGTCTGGAGTGTCTCCCCCTTTGAAGAGAGGGATGACTGCGGCAGCATTCCAATCTTTAGGGATCTCGGACGATACGAAAGAGAGTTTGAACAGGCTAGTAATAGGGGTTGCAACAATTTCGGAGGATCATTTTAGAAAGAGAGGGTCCAGATTGTTTAGCCTAGCTGATTTGTAAGGATCCAGATTTTGCAGCTCTTTCAGAACATCAGCTATCTGGATTTGGGTGAAGGAGAAGCGGGGGGGGGGGGGGGGGGGGCTTGGGCAATTTGCTGCAGGGGGTGCTGAGATGTTGGCCGAGGTAGGGGTAGCCAGGTGGAAAGCATGGTCAGCCTTAGAAAAATGCTCATTGAAATTCTCAATTATCATAGATTTAATGGTGGTGACAGTGTTTCCTAGCCTCAGTGCAGTGGGCAGCTGGGAGGAGGTGCTCTTATTCTCCATGGACTTTACGGTGTCCCAAAACTTTTTGGAATTAGTGCTACAGGATGCAAATTTCTGTTTGAAAAAGCTAGCCTTAGCTTTCCTAACTGACTGTGTATATTGGTTCCTGACCTCCCTGAAAAGTTACATATTGTGGGGGCTATTCGATGCTATTGCAGTACGCCACATTATGTTTTTGTGCTGGTCAAGGGAAGTCAAGTCTGGAGTGAACCAAGGGCTATATCTGTTCCTTGATAATTTGTGTGAGATTGAGGACATCTATCTTAGATTGTAGGACGGCCGGGGTGCTAACATATCCCAGTTTAGGTCACCTAACAGTACGAACTCTGCCAATAGATGGGGGGCAATCAATTCACATATGGTGTAGAGGGCACAGAAGGGGGCTGAGGGGGGTCTATAACAAGCGGCAACAGTGAGAGACTTATTTCTGGAAAGGTGGATTTTTAAAAGTAGAAGTTTGAACTGTTTGGGCACAGACCTGGATAGTATGACGGAACTCTGCAGGCTATCTCTGCAGTAGATTGCAACTCTGCCACCTTTGGCAGTTCTATCTTGACGAAAATCTTTGTAGTTGGGCGATGGAAATTTTTGGTGGCCTTCCTAAGCCAGGATTCAGACATGGCTAGGACATCAGGGTTGGCGGAGTGTGCTAAAGCAGTGAATAAGATACATTTAGGGAGGAGGTTTCTGATGTTAACATGCATGAAACCAAGGCTTTTACGATTACAGAAGTCAATAAATGAGAGCGCCTGGGGAATAGATGTGATGCTGGGGGCTACAGGGCCTGGGTTAACCTCTACATCAACAGAGGAACAGAGGAGGAGTAGGATAAGGGTACGGCTAAAGGCTATAAGAACTGGTCGTCTAGTGCGTTGGGAACAGAGAATAAAAGGGGGCGATTTCTGGGCGTGGTGGAATAGTTTGAGCTTGCATCTCTGGAGACACCAGCTAAGCCAGGTGAGTTCTCCCCATGTGTGGGTTGTGTGACAAAAGAGCTATCTAAGGCATATTGAGCTGGACTAGGGGCTCTACAGTGAAATGAAACAATATCTAACCGAAACAGCAGAAGACAAGGCATATTGACATTAGAGAGAGACATGTGTAATAAAGTTATCATAGGGTCCAATGAGCAGCAATAGATGAGTCCGGGAGCTGTTCGGTAGTCGCTACTATGCTAGGCGTGCGGGAGGCACGACGTTCAGAAAGCTATCGGGCAGGGGCTAGCAGATGGGTCTTCGGCGACATCGCAACAGACGATTACGTCGGCAGACCAGTCGTGATGGATCGGCGGGGCTCCGTGTCCGCAATAAAAGGTCCAGGCCAATTGGCAAATTAGGTATTGTAGCCCACGAATTAGCGGGTATACCTCTTCGGCTAACCGGGAGATGGGCCTAGCTCGAGGCTAGCTCAAGGCTAACTGGTGCTTGCTTCGGGACAAAGGCATTAACCAGCAGTAGCCACTCGGTTACAGCTAGCTAGCTGCGATGATCCAGTGTAATGGCCCAGAGCTTGCGGCAGGAATCCGGTGATGTGGTGGAGAAAAGCAGTCCGAGATGCTCTGGGTTGATATCACGCTGTGCAGACTGGCAGGTATGGTGAAGACTGCTAGCCGTGGCTAACTAGGTTCCAGGTATAACGTATAAAAAATAACAGATCCATACCACATTTGGTGAGGCGGGTTGCAGGAAAGTAGTTAGATCGTAGGTGCAAAGTGAGATTAAAATATATACGTAAAACAACTATGAAACCAACTATTTACATGGGACAAGATGGGACAAGACAAACACACGTCCGACTGCTACGCCATCTTGGATGATGCGCAATGTAAAAGCGTAATGTAAAAATAATAACAATAGGGACTCATTGGCTAGACAGTGACAGCAAAAGGAAGTTTGCCAGTGGACAGCTAGGTCTAATAGTAACAGCTAGCCAGTGGACAGCTAGGTCTAATAGTAACAGCTAGCCAGTGGACAGCTAGGTCTAATACTAACAGCTAGCCAGTGGACAGCTAGGTCTAACAGTAATAGCTAGCCAGTGGACAGCTAGGGCTAACAGTAACAGCTAGACAGTGGACAGCTAGGCATAACAGTAACAGCTAGACAGTGGACAGCTAGGTCTAACATTAACAGCTAGACAGTGGACAGCTAGGTCTAACAGTAACAGCTAGACAGTGGAAAGCTAGGCCTAAAAGTAACAGCTAGCCAGTGGACAGCTAGGTCTAACAGTAACAGCTAGCCAGTGGACAGCTAGGTCTAACAGTAACAGCTAGCCAGTGGACAGCTAGGCATAACAGTAACAGCTAGACAGTGGACAGCTAGGTCTAACAGTAAAAGCTAGCCAGTGGACAGCTAGGTCTAACAGTAACAGCTAGACAGTGGACAGCTAGGCCTAACAGTAACAGCTAGCCAGTGGACAGCTAGGCATAACAGTAACAACCATAGACAGAAAAGCTAGCCAGTGGACAGCTAGGTCCAGTAACAGCTAAGTCAAGACAGTAACAGCTGACAGTGGACAGCTAGGCATAACTGTAACAGCTAGACAGTGGACAGCTAGGCCTAACAGTAACAGCTAGACAGTGGACAGCTAGGTCTAACATTAACAGCTAGACAGTGGACAGCTAGGTCTAACAGTAACAGCTAGACAGTGGACAGCTAGGTCTAACAGTAACAGCTAGACAGTGGACAGCTAGGCCTAACAGTAACAGCTAGACAGTGGACAGCTAGGCCTAACAGTAACAGCTAGACAGTGGACAGCTATGCCTAATAGTAACAGCTAGACAGTGGACAGCTAGGCATAATAGTAACAGCTAGACAGTGGACAGCTGTCTGGTCTGGTTCCATGAGCATGCAGTGCTTAGCTAACTCTGTTGTGTACCATTATCTGGTACCCACGGTGGATTGGCTAAAACCTGACAGAGGGCTGGTGTTGGTTGCAGACTGCCTTGCGGCAGGAAGAGCAAGCTGTGGACCCCTTACTCGTCTGGTGTAAACACACACACACACACACACGCATGCGCACGCAGGCTCACACACACGCGACACACAGACAGACATACAGACAGACACACACACCTTCACCAGCTTGGGCCTCTCTCCAAAACAAGGACCTGATTTCTCGTTAAGCAGTCTTAATTAGAGTCTCTGAGTGTCTTGGCCTTCACTCTCGTGTCAAGGTCTGAGCAGAAAGTCTGCAGAGCTCGACAGCTGCCGTGGCTTTCCAAAGAAAACAACATTGCAGGGATGTACTTTAAATCCACCTTTAGATGGATGCAGGTGGCAGATACGTGTATGTGAGGAAACAGTCTGACTGCAGGTAATGAAAAAAAGACCTGGGCCCATATTCACAAGTGTCAGAGTGCTGATCTAGGATCAATTCTGCCTTTTAGATCATAATGTATACAATTTAATGGACAGGGTGGGGCTGATCCTAGATCAGTACTCAGGTTAAATTAACTGGATTTCAAATAGATTTCATAATGATAGCGTGTGTGTTGTCTCAACATCCAGGTTGATCTGTTGTCACGGCTGCGCCTTTCTTGAACAGTAGCCTCTGTAATATTACATGACAGGTCAAGGCCTGTGACAAGTGAGATCCACGATAAGATAAGCTGACGGTAAATCGACAACACGCCCCTCTGATATCTTTAATATCACTGGATGGAAATTGAGTGCCTTGTGATATCCACCTGCAGCTGTTTGATGTTTTGGAGAGGACACTTTCCATTTACATGATTTTTTATAACTTCTTTATAACTGGTGAGGAGTGTATATCTTGTGATGGCATGGCCTTTGGGTATGAGGCAGGAGACTTTCCACAATCGAAGGATCACGAAGTGAAATTAACTTGTTAGAGCCACGGTATGATTTGGGGCTGGGGAAGTGTGGGAGGGTGTGCGGCGCTTTTGTTAGAGAGGATAGCAGCCGCCCCTGTCATTTAACGTGTCTGGTTTCACTGTATGCGTCCCAAATGGCACCCTATTTCCTATTTAGTGCATAGGGAGTAGGGTGCCATTTGGGACGCAGGCACTGAGACGCCTCGTGGTTAAAGCCAATCAGTGAAACAAAGTACGGAAGGGGAAGGGGGACAAAAAAACACCCCGAAAATAAACAATGAAATAGTGCAGGTGCTTTAGGATAGTCATTTAAAGAGGAGACATGGCCTGAAACAGTAATGTGCTTTTCATGTTGAGGAAACTCGGGGAACTTTTATAATGAGAGACACAGAATTGGCACATTTTGTACAAGCAAAGCCTTTAGCAATTACATGTAGTGATATTACACCAAGTCCTGTTTAAAACAAATAAATGCCTCACTGGGTGAAGATAGTATAGTGAGCAGCTGTTTTATTTTGAACAACTATAGGAAATATTTAACATTAATAAAATATTAGTACAATAGTGTTGGTTCTAATATTCAGTTAATATCTGTCCAACCATCTCAAACTGTTTCCTGAAATATCCCAATAGACTCTCTAAGATCCCTTTTACACATAATATAGTAGCTATGATTCAACAGAAGAGCCCTTTTACAAATAATACGGTAGCTATGATTCAACAGAAGAGCCCTTTTACAAATAATACGGTAGCTATGATTCAACAGAAGAGCCCTTTTACAAATAATACGGTAGCTATGATTCAACAGAAGAGCCCTTTTACACATAATACGGTAGCTATGATTCAACAAAAGATCCCTTTTACACATAATACGGTACCTATGATTCAACAAAAGATCCCTTTTACACATAATACGGTACCTATGATTCAACAGAAAATCCCTTTTACATGTAAATCGGTAGCTATGATTCAACAGAAGATCCATTTTACAAATAATACGGTAGCTATGATTCAACAGAAGATCCCTTTTACATGTAAATCGGTAGCTATGATTCAACAGAAGATCCCTTTAACAAATAATACGGTAGCTATGATTCAACAGAAGATCCCTTTTACACATAATACGGTAGGTTATGATTCAACAAAAGATCCATTTTACACATAATACGGTAGCTATGATTCAACAGAAGATCCCTTTTACAAATAATACGGTAGCTATGATTCAACAGAAGATCCCTTTTACACATAATACGGTAGCTATGATTCAACAGAAGATCCCTTTTACAAATAATACAGTAGCTATGATTCAACAGAAGATCCCTTTTACACATAATACGGTAGCTATGATTCAACAGAAGATCCCTTTTACACATAATACGGTAGCTATGATTCAACAGAAGATCCCTTTTACACATAATATAGTAGCTATGATTCAACAGAAGATCCCTTTTACACATAATACGGTAGCTATGATTCAACAGAAGATCCCTTTTACACATAATACGGTAGCTATGATTCAACAGAAGATCCCTTTTACACATAATACGGTAGCTATGATTCAACAGAAGATCCCTTTTACAAATAATACGGTAGCTATGATTCAACAGAAGATCCCTTTTACAAATAATACGGTAGCTATGATTCAACAGAAGATCCCTTTTACACATAATACGGTAGCTATGATTCAACAGAAGATCCCTTTTACACATAATACGGTAGCTATGATTCAACAGAAGATCCCTTTTACACATAATACGGTAGCTAAGATTCAACAGAAGATCCCTTTTACACATAATACGGTAGCTATGATTCAACAGAAGATCCCTTTTACACATAATATAGTAGCTATGATTCAACAGAAGATCCCTTTTACACATAATACGGTAGCTATGATTCAACAGAAGATCTCTTTTACACATAATACGGTAGCTATGATTCAACAGAAGATCTATTTTACACATAATACGGTAGCTATGATTCAACAGAAGATCCCTTTTACACATAATACGGTAGCTATGATTCAACAGAAGATCACTTTTACAAATAATACGGTAGCTATGATTCAACAGAAGATCCCTTTTACAAATAATACGGTAGCTATGATTCAACAGAAGATCCCTTTTACAAATAATACGGTAGCTATGATTCAACAGAAGATCCCTTTTACACATAATACGGTAGCTATGATTCAACAGAAGATCCCTTTTACACATAATACGGTAGCTATGATTCAACAGAAGATCCCTTTTACACATAATACGGTAGCTATGATTCAACAGAAGATCCCTTTTACACATAATACGGTAGCTATGATTCAACAGAAGATCCCTTTTACACATAATACGGTAGCTATGATTCAACAGAAGATCCCTTTTACACATAATACGGTAGCTATGATTCAACAGAAGTTCCCTTTTACAAATAATACGGTAGCTATGATTCAACAGAAGATCTCTTTTACAAATAATACGGTAGCTATGATTCAACAGAAGATCCCTTTTACAAATAATACGGTAGCTATGATTCAACAGAAGATCCTTTTACACATAATATAGTAGCTATGATTCAACAGAAGATCCCTTTTACACATAATACGGTAGCTATGATTCAACAGAAGATCCCTTTTACACATAATACGGTAGCTATGATTCAACAGAAGATCCCTTTTACAAATAATACGGTAGCTATGATTCAACAGAAGATCCCTTTTACAAATAATACGGTAGCTATGATTCAACAGAAGATCCCTTTTACACATAATACGGTAGCTATGATTCAACAGAAGATCTCTTTTACACATAATACGGTAGCTATGATTCAACAGAAGATCCCTTTTACACATAATACGGTAGCTATGATTCAACAGAAGATCCCTTTTACACATAATACGGTAGCTATGATTCAACAGAAGATCCCTTTTACACATAATACGGTAGCAATGATTCAACAGAAGATCCCTTTTACACATAATACGGTAGCTATGATTCAACAGAAGTTCCCTTTTACAAATAATACGGTAGCTATGATTCAACAGAAGATCCCTTTTACAAATAATACGGTAGCTATGATTCAACAGAAGATCCCTTTTACACATAATACGGTAGCTATGATTCAACAGAAGATCCCTTTTACACATAATACGGTAGCTATGATTCAACAGAAGATCCTTTTACACATAATATAGTAGCTATGATTCAACAGAAGATCCCTTTTACACATAATACGGTAGCTATGATTCAACAGAAGATCTCTTTTACACATAATACGGTAGCTATGATTCAACAGAAGATCCCTTTTACATATAATACGGTAGCTATGATTCAACAGAAGATCCCTTTTACAAATAATACGGTAGCTATGATTCAACAGAAGATCCCTTTTACAAATAATACGGTAGCTATGATTCAACAGAAGATCCCTTTTACAAATAATACGGTAGCTATGATTCAACAGAAGATCCCTTTTACAAATAATACGGTAGCTATGATTCAACAGAAGATCCCTTTTACAAATAATACAGTAGCTATGATTCAATAGAAGATCCCTTTTACACATAATACGGTAGCTATGATTCAACAGAAGATCCCTTTTACACATAATACGGTAGCTATGATTCAACAGAAGTGAATAGTAAATCAAGTATACCAACATCTCTAAAACATAAACACTTTAAACAAGCACATTTCTATTATCTGTTGTTTCATAGCAACCATTGATTTTGTTGCATTTTTTCACCTTTTTTTTGACTTTGCTAAATAACAATAAACAACTGAAAAATGGCAGCACCCTCAATCACTTCAAAAGAGATGTTAATAGCGTCTAAAAAGTCGATATCTATTTGTGAACGAATGGATATCATTCACATATTCAGATGGGAGGTGTGTTTATTGTGCAGGTGTACAGATAGCATTGCGTCAATACCTGATGTCCAAAAGGCAGCATAGGCTATCCATCACATTACTGGGGCATTGACTTTGTATTGGGTTTCTTCAGTTGAACTGATATTGACTGAGCTTCCGTGTGTGTGTGTGTGTGTGTGTGTGTGTGTGTGTGTGTGTGTGTGTGTGTGTGTGTGTGTGTGTGTGTGTGTGTGTGTGTGTGTGTGCGTGCGTGAGTTTTTATCCACACGTGTATGTGTGTGTGTGTATGTGTGCGCGCACCGGTTTTTATCCACACATGTAGGTGTGCAAGTATTTGCCCACAGTCCAGTATATTCTCTAAAAATGTCCTCCCAAAATTTTACCTTGGGCTATTACAACGGGCTTACAACATGTGTAGACAGGTAATTAGTTACCTGGAGAATACGACAAAAAAAACATCTATGGTGCCCCACAGAGTGAGAAGGAGGGCCAATATAGACCTGTGCAATATGGCTGCCTACTTCAATGATCCTAGAGTTCAAACAACAGAGAAGGCTTTTACATCGGAGTAGTATATCGTAAGCATAGCTACCAAAACACTTGTTAGGAAACAAACAATGCTTCCCGAATACAGAAATGAACGAGGAACAATAACAAAATATACCCTGTTTGTTCGTTCTTCCAATCACCCCCAGCCTCCTCTCTCCCGGGCCTTTCATGCATTATCTCCCCTGCTTTCTGATATAACGCAAATTAATAAATAAAAGGGAAGCTAGGAGGTTCTATTCACCAGGATGCTTTACCTCGAAGGGAGCATTATCCTTGGCTTTTGATACCAGGCTAGGGCTGCCGAGGAGAGATTTTCAAAGCTTGCAGTGCTGGAGACATTGCCAAGCTCTCAAAGGCCCCCCGCCGAGCATGTCAAACTAAGAAATCTCTCTGAACTTGCAGAATTAAATTCATCACCCAATCTCCTCCTTAGCCTCCTCTCTCTCTCCTCCTCTCCTTGAGGTGGGAAGAGTTGTCCTTGTTTTTTTTTCTTCATTCTCTCTTCTCTTTCAAAAAAAAATGTAACAAAAGAAGAGAGGCTCTGTGTCAAAAAATGCGACAGGAGGAGTGAATGCACGGCAGGATGAGAGAGCCCTACAGCATCTTTATTATCTAATCGGGATTCTTTTAGAACCCTGTTCCGACGGACTGAGGGGGAAAACATCTAAAGGAGATGAACAGAATAGCACGACTTGTAAACGTGCAATTGTGCAAATACAGCACAAAAAAATGTTACCATAATGTTTGACTTTGGCAGCATTTATTTTTTATTTTTTCAGTGCTCTCATTTTCCATTTCCTAAGGGTTGCTGTGGAATTTGTGTATTTTTACATTCATAATCAGACCACTGGGCTTAGCAATGCTACTGCAATGCTGTTAACTGCATATGTAACTACTTTTTAGAATGAAACAGTCAAACGTAAGCCGTAATCTTGCAGTATGCACCAATAGTTTTGCAATATGCACCAAGCAATATTTTTGTACATTCCCAACACTAAGGTTAACCCTATCACTATATAATTTACATGACTACACTTAATCTTCACTTTTAATTGTTTTATTTAATACACACACACAATGTTAAAGAGCTGTGTTATACAAATCCCCACAGTCATCATCATGGTGCTCTGCTCTGGCAGGGAATCCAATGGAGGGATGGCTGGGTATTTCTACCTATAGCAACCTGCTGTGATACATCTCCATATAAAATACATTGGTATTGATTTGAACCTTTGCTCTTCCCTTTGTTGAGTTGGAGGGATCTCATTGGATTGTCCAGTATAAAACACAGGAATATAATGACTGGGTGTGGATGGCGGGATGAGGGTGGAGGGATGAATAGCTTTGGAAAGGAGCAGTGAATACTGACTACTGCAGTGGCCACGGCATGCAAATATCCACTTTGTTTTGTCTCACAGACGGAGAAGGTAATATGCACAAGAGGTTTTTGGGAGCTATTGATGTGTCAACGTCTATGTTTACACATTTTGACATAGCAACGGTTCTATTTTCACGCTGTACAGTGAGCGAAAAAGGAGACACCCCTATGACGGCCATGACAGTAAGCTGGCCAGAAAAGGTTCTCCACACTGATCTTTTGGGATTTGGTTTTAGCCCTTTCTGGTTGGAGCAGAGATCTTTCTGACACCATATCACCTGAAGCGTGTATAGGATTTTAAATGGGGTGGGTGAAGCCTGGTTGGGTTTTACAAGGGAGGATTTAGCTCCTACTCTCCCATCTCAGCATGTTCACCTACAACTGCAGGCGTCTCAACTCCCTGACATATATTCCTCTCTGCTACCCTAAATATAGAAAAAGGGGATTATTCAGAAGTTTATTTTTATTTTTTACGGAAAGCCTTTCAGACAAAGATTATTCCCTCTCATCCCCGTTCCCTGACTCTGCAGAAGGAAGCAGTCCGCCCCAGCAGATAGCTGCATGGGCTGGGATATATGTCCAATGTATGTCACATGCACAGGACGTAAGTATGGAACTAGGAGTTGGGTGCAATAGCACAGCCTGATGGGTAGTTCTCATTTGACATCGATTTCATTCATATTAAAGGATTGCTCTAGAGCTATCTAGCATTGAGTCACCATGATATGAGTGATAGGTTGTCATGGCAAGCTGCTTGTTTATGCATCGGTCATTATGATGTAATGTTGATGTTCTGACAAACAGGTTGGATCACTTGCGGAAAGTCAAACAAATAAAATGTAAATTAATATAGATTGGGGGAACAATTTCTGAAATCGAGATGGAAAGAAGGGGGGAAATTGTTGGTAAAATTTGCAGGCGTTCTATTGGTTAATGTGTTTCTACCCGAGTGGGAGCAGAAGAGTTGAGGAAGGCGGAGGGGATTTGAGAGAAGCACAAATAGAATAGCTTTTTAAAATAATATGAAGCAGTGATTGGTTGGCATTCTAACCAGTCAGAAATTTGGCATGCAGTCAGTCAGCAACCAATCAGGTCACTGGTAGTATTTCAGTCATCCCCCCCATCGTTTTTCTCAGTTTCAAAATGAGGGAAAACAATGTTAACAGTTGACACTACACTGTCAAAGCACATTTATATTCACACCATGCTCTTTGAGCTTTTTCTGGCAAGAGACACTTGACTTGACACTTGACACTTGACTTCTATGCAGTCAGTTGTTCAAGTTCAATTCTACAGTCAATTATATTTTGATCATGAAAACACTACTACTCTTGCACATATACAAGTAGGATTTTTCCTGAGAGATCTTAGAATGTCAAAAGTACTGCCAATGTATGACAACGAAAAAGTCAACTTAAAAGAGAACACAAATGATCAGCTTGTTAAGAAATCGGATGGAATCTATGGAGATTTCATGGTATCTCCAAGACGGATTCATCCAAACAACAATATTAGCCGTGTCGAACAAACTTAACAATGCCCATCACACTTTGTGTAGGGAGAGCGAGGGAACAGGCCTTTGCATTTCAATTACTCTTGTCTCTATCAAGCTTGCCCAGACACAAACGAGTTTGTGTTGAACAATGCGACGGCGCATACGGCATCACACCTTTGTTACAACTTCATTGTCTACGTGCAGCTAAACATAAATATCACAGTCCATTAATTCCATTAGAGAATGAGCGCTCCTCAACACGACAGACACGCCGCGCCTTTGACTGTAAAACTGAATTACTTGTCTGGTTGTCTCCAAAAACATCTCTATCCACTGGACCTTGGAAATTAGCCGCATAATACTGTTGGAAATTGAACTGAGGGTTCAGAGTTCTTCAGGGAGCACCGACCAAAGTGTGTTTGTCTCCGGTGACCGTGGCGATAAATGAGAACAATGCGATTTAACAAGGTGTCCATTACTTTGTTCATTATTGGACTTAATCTAATAGCAAACGGTTAGGCCCTAGCTTCTAGCTTTCCTCAGACCAGATTCCTTGACATCGAATTTAAGGAAGTCTTTTAATTTAAATTGAAAGTCAATAACACGTCTTCTCCTTCTCTTTAAGACAGTAAAATGAAGGGAGAAGAAAAATAAAAGCCCATTTAAAACCCCCATGTGTTTTTACTTTCTTCATTATGGAAAAAAGGAGGGAGGAATTGTCTACAGACTTATAATTGGATTGCCGAAGCAGTTTCTTAATTGACTTCTCTATCGTAGCTAATATAAGTGTACATTTTTATGTGTGTTCACCACATCCCAAATTGAACCCAGGAGGTCACCGTTGGCTCTCTAGACGGGACTCATTGGGCACCATTGCGAAGCTAAGAAATTCAATTTAGATGCTGGAGATTGACTGGCTAATTCCAAGGTACCTATAATGGGTTTCTACAGTTGCCTTAATTAAGTTTGCACATTAACGTGCTGGTTACACTCTTTAAACCTCTACATTTCCCTCGTGGTCAACATTTGAGGTAGGGAAGACAAAATAAAAAAATCGCTAGTGCACTAATTGACAAAGTTAAGCGTCCCCTCGGAGCTGCACCTGACAACACAAACAAAAAGCTCATTTGATGGCATACATGGGCTCATGGTTGCCCATAAAAATCTACTTTTTACTGTAGCTGAGAGGATAGTTTGTTATTTGTTAACTTATTTATCCATCTGTCTACCTCTCTTTCTGTTACTCCTACACTATACACAACCAGATGAAAGTTTTGAAGTAACCTCCTGCCAAACTGTCATGTATTTAAATGAGATGCTTAACATGTTTTATAGAGGTTTGTTTTATATACCTGGAACTCAAACTATATTTGTAAATAAACAATAAAAACGGGATAATCTATTGTTTAAAAAAAGTATATTTGAGTTCCAGGTGTACAGTATAAAGGACCTGGCAAAAACAGAATATCAACTGTTCCTCTTTCTAAAACATGTTATGCATGAACAATAACATTTTACAATTATATATACAGTATATATATATAAAAAACTATATATATATTGCATAAGCATCTATATCTACTGAGACTATAGAACTATGATTTATAGGACAAAGAGGTCATTCATTTCTGCCTTAAAAAGGTGAACGTAACTAATGTCAGGACAATAGTGCTCTCTGCAGTGCAGTCTCAATTGAACGTCCTTTCACCCGCTTAGCCAAAGCTTTCCCTCACATATTGATTTTCAATTATGGATTTGTTGCAGTGTCGGTCCCCCTCTTCACTCGCTTCCCTAGCCCGTCACTTTGGTCTTGGCCTACAGCAGTTGCATCGGCTCCCGATCCCTTACCCTGGTTGAACCTTCAAACCGTCTCACTCCATCTTAAAAGCATTATTCTGTACATCTTAGATACTCTGCTCACAGTTGAAAAAAGGACCAATATGTTAAAGGTGAAATTGAGTGAATTGAAATACAATGAAATCAATAACAATGTAGATGATTTTAATTTAGCAGAGGACCACGCAGGAGTAAACATGTAGGCTACTGTTTATCAAAACTATTTAAAAACCTCCACATCCTGAAAAAAATGTATACTTAAAAAAAAAATGTTTCTCAATAAACGAGACAATTAAGTAACGAGAATAAAGATTTTTATAATCAAACTAAACATTTCCATCAAATAGATGCTGCCAAAGTCAATAGTATATTATTTTAATATACAACATTCAATTTGTACCCCATTTCATACACCGAGGTAGAACTACAATATAACAGAACCGCAACACATTACATTATAACTTATTTGTATATCTATAAAAATTTGTTATCTTCTCAGAGTGAATATAAATCAAACTCGTAAAACTACCAACAAAGATATATTTTTAAAACAGCATATAAAAGTAAATTATTACGTGGTTCCTTCATACTTAAAAATGATATTGCGTTCCAGTATTACACTTGAAAGGAAAACATACTAAAACATACATTCAAACTACTTCAAAATCCATGATTTCCCATCAACTCAAATACATTTCCTCCTTGCTTTTAGTGTCCTTCTGCTTCTCTGCCAAAGCAAGGTTTTGGATGGGATTTTTATATCATGTCTGGGGAGTTAAAGGGACATTTCACATTCTGCTATTAGCACCAAATTAAGCCTAAATCACTGGGCCTGGCCAACGACCTTGTCCTGGACCCTGAATCAGCAATGGGGCCAGGCTCTCTCTCTCTCTCTCTCTCTCTCTCACTCCCCCCCCTGAGTACTACGAAAGAAGGGTTAATATGGCCTCTCTGCCAAGAACACAATCCTGATTTACTATGGATGCGTCCCAAATGGTACAATATTCCCTTTATAGAGCACTATTTTTGACCTGGGCCCAGAGGGTAACCCATAGGGCTCTTGACAAAAGTAGTGCACCATGTAGGGAATAGGGTGCCACCTGGGACACAGCCTGATTTACTATGGATGCGTCTCAAAATGAAATGGCACCCTGTTCCCTTTATAGTGCTCTACTTTTAACCTGGGCCCGGTTTCCCAAAAGCATCTTAAGGTAATGTCACCGGTAGAACCTTCATAGGAGCATCGTTAAATCTCCGAGCCGTTTTCCAAAACCACCGTTATTAACGTTGCACTTGAAAACGCTTGTAATCTAACGCCTGCCTCAGACTACTCGTAGAACAGAAGAGCTAAGAGCGCCCGATGCTTTTTTTTGCCCTCGTGTGTCTCTTTATACACAGAAGATGTCTACTAAACATAGAATCACATGGTTGATCCGTCTCTCCGCCAACAACTTCAGAACAAAGTTGACTACAAAACACAAAGTTGCCAATGTCTTCGTAATTGATAAAAACAAGTGACGCATAAAAAGCTGCTTCAAATGAAAACTGAGATGACTGCATTAACATATTAACAGTTGGCTATAGGCCTATTTCAATCCTTTTGAAATACATTTCATGTAGGTGGTAATATTTCTCCAGTAGCTGATCCATCGTCAGTATTGTGAAGTAATCCTAACGTTAAGGTAAGATTTGAAAGGAGAAAGCTGATCCGGGCACTCCCTTTCTTTCGATCATATCAGAATCGACAGATGCTCCAACGAGGCACTTAGCGAACATTCTCTCTGCGTGGTGTTTTGGGAAACGCATGTTACATCTTCGGCTGTTGTAGGAAAGATGCATCGCTAAAAACACTCGTAAGCCTAAGTTCCATCGCTATAGGGAAACTGGGCCTAGGGCACATAGTGTAAGTCATCGGGCTCTTGACAAAATGTGTGCACTATGTAGGGAATAGGTTGCCATCTGGGACACAGCCCCTGATTTACTATGACAGTATCAAAGGCACTGATGCAGTGAGGTAAAACAATCTTATTACCAGATTGTCACCGGCTCGCCCATTTTGTTTTATAAGGTTCCTGTCATTTCCTCAAATGTCACGGCGTCGTTGTAAACCTCTCGGTTGCATCTCTGGTTAGCTACACGCTCTTCTGAACGACGTTCGCTATTTATGTCAAGTGGGATTTTATAAGGTTAAAATTGGAGTGGAATATTCTGAAAGGTTCTAAATCAGTGGTTTGATAGGTGCAGGAGCAGTTGAACAGGGCCTCTGTATGCTGCCATGTCCATATTGTCTGTTTCTGCATTGCAGTTCATAGATTAAAAAGAGTTCAATTAAAACATGATTGGCATAGATACATCTAAAACTTAACATTGGGGCCTATATACAACTATCATAGTAACTCATCATGAATCTATTTTTACCTTACCATATATTCCATTGATTATTATGACACAAAGATAGGAAGGCTTAAATTAACATGACTAGATTGACAAAAAGTAAGAGTGAGTGTCAGAGTACTGCAAACAACAGATCTTTTGGCAAAGTTTCATCATTCAACATGACGCAAGAGACTTTGGGGGAAGCGAAATGATAGGTTGTCAGATAACACCCATCACCCCCCCCCCAAAAAAAAATTACTTGGAGCCTGTCAGGGCCGATATGACAAATTGCCGTCGAGGTCAGAGGTGCATGTTTGGCAGCTTCTTAGCACAAAAACGGAGCTTGGATCAACCGTCCGTCATACGAGGCTGTCAGCACCCTTCTCCTTCCTCCTCCTCCCGTAACTTTGCCAGCCTCGGCATCCCTCTTTCCCGCTCTCCCAGCGCCGATCATTCAGGAACACTCAGATACTCTCCCTCATCCCTCTTTCTTTAAATTCATCCCTCAAACTAAGTCCCTAATGTACTGTAAGGTGACGTGATGTATACAGTGGTGAACCGTGCCCATATGTCATCTATTTGCACAGCTGATGTCTGACTGTGTCTGTTTATATCTACAAGACACAATGGAGGCCATTTTATTTTTCTGGTGGGGAGAGTACAGCATACAGTCTTGCTCTCAGAAGGCGTGACAGTCCTGTCTAGAAGCCAGTCAAGGCTGACCCTATTTAAAGACAAGGGAAAGCAAACGGGGGTAGGCAGGGCTAGCGCTCCACAGAGACAGATAAAACAATTCTGCATTGCGCTGAAATTGCGTCATTTGCTTATCCGGGGCAAATGACTGAGCACACAGTTCTTCCGTCCCGTATATGTTCTGTAAACACATGAGTAATGGAGGGAATTCGGCTAGAGCAGATGATCCTCCTCAGGAGAGTGGATGAAACTTGACCAAAAACCCAAACCTCTCTCTTTCCCTTACTCTGTCTCGCTCTCCTTCTCTCCCCGTTCTTTCCTCTCTCTTTCCAGTCCCCCTCCCTCCCTCCCTCCCTCCCTCATTGTGCCAGATGTTTTAAAAACGACCATCTGAGAGACGGGATGGCCTTAATTCCCTGAATCAGCCCAATGCATTCGTTCACCAGGGCAACACGTAGGTTTAATTGCACACTGTCATGCCGGCCTGACGCAGTGTAAGTGCAACATGTAATTATTGAAAATAGATTATGTTCAGAATGGTGCTGATTGCCTCAGAGAGCCGAAGTGCAATATTCTCAAACTTGTTCAAATTAAAACTTGAAAAGACAGTCCAAAGAAGATGATTCTTGACTTTGAGAACAACAGAGTGAGCTCATTTTTAAATAGAACCAAGGTAGATGAATATCATAACACTTCAAACGTATTTTCTGCTTTGAGCATTTCCCAAATAATTAGCCTTGACTATTGGGGCTAAAAACTTTACTGCTGCTCTAGTAAAGACTACATGATATCAGAATTAAAAGATGATTGAAGATTACAGCTGTAATAATTAGACATTTATGGAGCAAAATGACTAATAAAACAAATTCAAATTGGGATTTCTGAATGCTTTCAGGCTACACATTTCATTTCAAACCTTTTCTTTCCCCAAGTTGTTCAATCAAAAACTGATTCTGGAACAATGAAAAGAATGACAGACCACAGACTCATTACAAAGCTTGATAGTCTCCACCAACCTCCCAGAGCACCTCATTTAGCATTGAGATGGGGTCTCGATGTGGAGTTGACTGGACCTAATTCCTACACGGTAACCGAAGGTTGAGGGCCGTTTCCTGTGTGAGCCGAGTCAGCCAAGTCAAAGGGTCAAATGAGTTTCTACTTCCAGAGTCACATTATCCGGGTTTTTAAATCAAGCTTCCCTCACCTCAAGGTCTACCTGTTAAACAAGTCCAATTAATTTCCAGTTGGAGCAATGTATACAGCTAGCTGCCCATGTGGTTGTTTAGTAAGAGGAACACAACACATGGCATTTAACTCTACAGTGAAGGATGAATCATATTATCATTTCCATTTACTGTTTGAGCTAAATACACAGGGACAAACGGCTTAAGTACACAAGACAAAGAAGAAATCACCTAGAATACATTATAGCTTTAGTCTCACATTGGGTGTGAGATATATTAGAGTTATGGGGGAATATCTTTGTTATGAAGAGGCTGCAAAGAAGCACTAAGTGTTTGTTAGTTTTCATGAATTTTAAATCGGCACATCTGTAAACAAAAACAGCCAAAATCCATTTAGCGCCTCAGCCTCTCAAAGTGATGTGTCGGCGGTTTTGACATTTATAAACAACCTTCAGAACAAAACTCTGACGCCACAAAATCACTATTGTGCCTCTGCATTTTCCTAGGGATTGATTTGGTGACTTGGATGCTGATGTAGCGCAACAAACAAAATGGCTGCTTGACACAATCACACCCCAACACAAACAACGTATTCCTCCACAGAGTGACTTGTGAGAAGTAGTTCCGACTTCCCCACTGAGCCGCTTGCCTCCAGCTTGTTACCAGTCCTCCTAAAAGTGATCCCATGGCCTTTCCTTTTCATCTAACACAGCGGTATTCTTCCTCTCTAATCAGGGACTGATTTAGACCTGAGACACCAGGTGGGTGCAATTAATTATCAGGTAGAACAGAAAACCAGCGGGCTCCGGACCTCGTAGGGTAAGATTTCAATTCCCTTGGGTTAGCCCATCCAAATTCATGCAATTGCTCTCACATGTTCCATGTTCTCATCAAATTCAGCATGACTGCCATTTTGGAGGGTTGATATCCTGACAGTTCTTTGATAAGAACAGAAAACTAATGGCATCATCAGCACCAGTCCTGATGAGCAGCAGTTTGATGACTTAACAACATCCTACTGTATTAGCAGTATTGGTACTGGACACAATCTATCCCTGGGACGCAATACTGTACCACCACCCCATGTTATGTCCTGCTGGGGGACAGCCGCACAGTAATTGGCTTACAGGGATACAGCCTTCGCTATCCGCTGTATGTCTGACAGTGGCTTGAAAAGGAATAGCCGAGTTTCGGACCCTTGGGATACTGAAGCAGAACAGTATGCAGTCTTCATCTGACTGCGGTGAAACTACCGTGCCAGAGCCTGTAGAACTGAAAGGAGTTTGCTCTAGTTCTTGATGAAGACATCCTGCCTCACATCAATACATGTCAAACAGTCTGTAATCAGTTCATAATGGATGCAGAGAGAGTTCCACTCGACTTCTCCTACGCTACGTCTCATCTGTGGTACTGAGAGACTGAAACCGCACAGGTGCTATTTCTTTGTGAACTATTCGGAAAAAGCTTTCATATTTACATTTGCGATGTTAAGAGCAGCCATTCAGGGCAATTCAGTGTGTGTGTGTCTATGTTTGTGCGTGCGTCAGCCTCCGCATCAATCTCTCTCCACCGTGTTGCCTCTTCGGCCCTCTCTCACCTACCCTCGCCACACGCTGCGTGACCAGCTTCCATTTCACGGCGAGAGGTAAATATTCCCTTAATGATAGCATCACCAAGCCCCACCGCTGCAGATTGCAGGTGTATTACCTCTCTGAGAATACAACTTTGCCCTTATCTCTCTAGCCCAGACAGGCCGTTGAAGGGGGATAGAGAAGGAGTACAGGCATACAGAGGCATTAGACGACAGGCAGGCAGAGCCTCTGGCCTGCACAAAAGACGGCAAAGGTATCGCTCGTGCGGCGAGGAGAGTAGACATTATCGGACACTCAACTGGATCGTCACAAGGTACCGTTTTTTGAGCGCTGCTGATGTTTAGAGTTTTGTTTTTGCTGCGATGATTAAGTGCACCAGTAGGCTTGTTGGTTACTGGGTGGTGGTCAGTGAGACTTTATCTGGAGTCAGCGCTTTTGTGGCTAGTTCTGTGCCAGGTTGTTTCAGTTAGGCCTGTATTTACTCTATATTTCACATTACGTACCATTGTAATGACTGAAAAACGTACGCATTTCAATCATTTTTATTACAGAATGCTATAGTTAAATATAAGGTAATTAAATGTCAATTGCCTCATTATGTATATGTCTACCTCAAAATGTTAAATTCTTAAAATAGGACATTTTAGTGAGTCCAGAGGGCACCATTTTAAGTCTCCACAACTCACTTGGAAGTAGTTCTAATGCACTATTCAACCATAGAGGCCTGTTCATTTTGATAACCCATTAACAAGGTATGTATAAGTCATTTCAATCACGCAAATCCCTTTTAATTAAAAAAATTCATTGTAAACTACTGAACCTTTACGTCTGCTTACGATTCGCAATAATCAACTCGCAATTAATATGACTGTTAACAGTATTTTCCTTTATAAGTCCACCTCTTTGCAGGTTCTTAAATAGGACAACTCTTGAACGATAACAAAATCCGTTGAAGAGGAATTCAACATTAATTGCTTTTTGTTGTCTTTTTTTTAAGAGCACAGTATTGCTATAAGTTTCCTGTTCTTCTAATACAAAGTAATGTGGATGGTAATTAAGTGAGAATTTAACAATGTGCGGGTGAAATGGCCTTTCGTCTTTTAGTGGGGCCGTCTCCCTGCTCATTTTCAATGTGGTCAAGGACATGGACTTAGAAGCTATATTTCAGTATTAATAACTCAGCCCACACTGTAAATTAGCCTCGTTCAAGCCCCGTAAATAATTACCAATGTGTAAAATTCCCTCATTCTTAAGCCTTAGAGACTTCTAAAGTATAATAATGAATTATGTCCACTATTTAATGTAAAAAATGTCAAACACGGATATTCAATTGACTTGAGAAAACGGGAATAAATGGCCGCCAAATTCAACACGTAAACAAATGGAATTTAAAACAATTATTTATATGAGTAATAGTTTACTCTGTGACTTGTTCTACTGGCAAATGTGATTTTAGGGAGCTTTGAAAATTGCCCTGAAAATCTATCTGTTTGTCACGATCATTTTGACAAAAAAAAAATCACAATATTCCAAAAGATACATTTAACAAACTAAAGACATGTAACAAGATTACTGTGGTTTAGGCTGCTCAACAGAAAAAATAATAACTATTTGAAGTGTCATAATTCTTTGGTATTCATTAAAATACGGACATTTTGCGAAACGCAGGCCTACTTCGGCTTCGCACACATACCTTCTGTGCTCATCCCAACATCATCCGCCATTTTGTGAAATCACAGATGCGCAGCATCGCAGATGCACAGTCTCAATATCCTAAAATGTCAGCTCTCGGTTACGAAACATACGCCAAACGAAACAAACAGAACCTTCTAATAGATCCACATTTCTTGAACAGGTACTAGACCTCTGGATGTTTTAATAAACTAACTAAACACTAACTATGGTCAATGGGTCCTCAAAGCACAGGCGGGATCAGTTTCAAAGGATAGATATGTATCTGCCATGATAGAGACTCAATCCACATTACCCGGCTAACCTCTCTGCATTGGCTAACTCTTAATCCTCTCAATGTAGGGTTAGAGTCTCCCTGACCCCCCCCCCCATCTTACCCTACGCCTTTCTCTGTTCTCAGGGGGCCTGACATTGTGCATTACTGTACAATACACAACACGCTGCCCCCACGCTGCCTCCCCTAAGAAAAGATGGGCCAGTAGAGAAGAGAGTGCTCATGGGTAGCGAGTGCTGAGCGGCCCACTGCTGACGGTGGGGATTGTGGGAAATCAGCATGGGGCAGCGTGGAGCGCCGTCAGACACACCAAAGGGAGAAGAGAGGAGAGAACATTGGAGGGAGAAAGGGAGGGATGGGAGGGAGGGATGAGTGGATGGATGAGTGGATGGATAAGTGGAGGGTGAGACAGGCGTGGGCAGAGTACTAGTAGCTGCATTCACTACTCATCCTGCAGGGGGTGTGAGTCTGTGTGAGTGGGTGGGTGAGTGAGAGCGTGTGTGTCAAGCGAATCACACCAGAGGGGTCATCAGTCACCGGGTGGGTGAGCAGATGGGATGGTAGCCGGGGAGGGTAGCAGCTAGGAGGGATGTTCTCTGTGTACTGTACAGGAGCAGAAACATTGATATGGATAAAGACATGCTTGATGGCCTGTCAGAACTGACAAGGGTGGATCGTCAGGATACATGTCGTTCCATCCAATCCGCCTCTAGGCTGGGTTAGATTCGTCAGTTACTTGAAGTGACTCGATCATGCACAGCTACCGAGCGTCGGAAATAGCTAACGGCCTCAAGAACCATGCACTTTTTTTGCTGGACTTTTGCGATGGTTATTGTAAAGCTTCCGAGCAGGAAAGTTACTCACCTTTCCCAGATCATTAACTGTTATTTAGATTATCATTACTATTGTTTGTGTATTGTATTATTATAAAACAATATGTTCCATTACTAATATACATATTCATAGTACTTAGTATTATATTCATTCAGAAAATCAAGACACTTACATTTACAGACTCCCACTCCCTCTGACCTCAGACAGATGCTTGGACCTGCAGGAGAAAGAGAGAAGAAGACATTATAGAGAGGTTGTTTTCTGACCCCTCCCCCCCGCCCTCTTTATTACAACGTACACTACAGCAACACGCCTCAGCTTCTAACACATGAGACCGGCTGACTACAGGCTATACAAGCCACCATGATTCAGCCTTTACAAGAACCGAGGAAAAACAGGAATCAACACAGAAAAAAAACCCACCAATGGCCTCATTTTCCTATTTTCATATAAAGACAGGAGCCAGGCTGAATTCATAAAGATCTCAGCGGGAGCAGATTGGTGTTGTGTACCGGGAGCTGTGGCCCTGGCCCTCTACAATCTGAAGGACCTAACACAATTCAAACTCTCATCAATTAGGAATAGAAGAAGCTATTCGGCACCAAATGTGCCATTTATATGGGCGATGTCAGCCAAAGTACTGCTAATCATTGGCAGTTTAATTGCAGACATGGAGCAGGTTGGAGAGTTAAATGGCGCTGAATGGTTTGCTGTATTTATCCGTCACCAGTAGCTCTAGAGCTCCATCTACTGGTTGTGTTACCCTCAAGTAGAGCCTCACCATAACCTGTTTGAAACAAAAACAAGTATTTCCCTATTAAAAGCTGCAATATGTAACTTTTTGGGCAACCCCGACCAAATTCACATAGGAATGTGAGTTATAGATCTGTCATTGTCATTGAAAGCAAGTCTAAGAAGCGGTAGATCTGTTCTATATGCGCTATTTCTATGCTTCACGTTTGTAAGTTTCTTCTTTTTTTTTTTTACATCTTTTACTGTCCGTTTTGTACACCAGCTTCAAACAGCTGAAAATACTATATTTTTAGTAATTGAAAATATATTTCACAGCGGTTTAGATGGTACAATGATTCCCTAAACTATGCATTGCTTGTTTTGTCACAAACTGTAATTAGGCAAACTATTCAAATTTTAGCAACCCGGAAATGGCGGAGCGATTTCTGCATACTGCACCTTTAAAAGTAATGCAATATGCTTTTTAAACATAACATATACGTTATTGACTGAATAATCCGTTTGGATTGTTGCTGCTGTACTGTGACATGATAACAACTGCTGTACCACAACTGCATCTGTGAATACAGCTGACCTTACAGCCTATTATTTGTTACCTAAAACATAAGAGGGTGTTATATAAACATGGCTACCCTTACATAGCATATAACCTGCATATATGGACATATTTAAATCGCTCCCTATCCCAGTCTGTTGTCCCCATATGCTTCAAGATGGCTACCATTGTTCCTGTACCCCGTAGCATTCACTTCTGTCATCATGAAGTGCTTTGAGAGGCTAGACAAGGATCATATCACTGCCACCTTACCGGCCACCCTAGGCCCATTTCAGTTTGCATACCGCCCCAACAGGTCCACAGATGACGCAATCGCACTGTACACTGCCCTATCCCATCTGGACGAGAAGAATACCTATGTAAGAATGCTGTTCATTGACTACAGCTCAGCATTCAACACCATAGTACCCTCCAAGCTCATCATCAAGCTGGAGGCCCTGCGTCTCAACCCCGCCCTGTGCAACTGGGTCCTGGACTTTCTGACGGGCCGCCCCCAGGTGGTGAAGCTAGGAAACAACATCTCCACTTCACTGACCCTCAACACAGGGGCCTCACAAGGGTGTGTGCTCAGCCCTCTCCTGTACTCCCTGTTCACCCATGACTGCGTGGTCACGCACGCCTCCAACTCAATCATCAAGTTTGCAGGCGACACAACAGTAGTAGGCCTGATTACCAACAATGACGAGACAGCCTACAGGGAGGAGGTGAGGGCACTCAGAGTGTGGTGTCAGGAAAACAACCTCTCACTCAACATCAACAAAACAAAGGAGATGATCGTGGACTTCAGGAAACAGCAGAGGGAGCACCCCTCTATCCACATCGAAGGGTCAAAAGTGGAGAAGTTGAAAGTTTCAAGTTCCTCGGCGTACACAGACAAACTGAAATGGTCCACCCACAGGGACAGTAGCGCAACAGCGCCTCTTCAACCTCAGGAGGCTGAAGAAATGTGGCTTGTCACCCAAAACCCTGACAAACTTTTACAGATGCACAATCGAGAGCATCCTGTCGGGCTGTATCACCGCTTGGTATGGCAACTGCAAGGCTCTCCAGAGGGTGGTGCGGTCTGCACAACGCATCACCGGGGGCAAACTACCTGCCCTCCAGGACACTTACAGCACCCGATGTCACAGGAAGAACAAAAAGAACATCAAGGACAACAACCACCCGAGCCACTGCCTGTTCACAACACTATCATCCAGAAGGCGAGGTCAGTACAGGTGCATCAAAGATGGGACCGAGAGATTGAGAAACAGCTTCTATCTCAAGGCCATCAGACTGCTAAACAGCAATCACTAACTCAGAGAGGCTGCTGCCCACATTGAGACCCAATCACTGGACACTTTAATAAATGGATCACTAGTCACTTCAAACAATGCCACTCTAAATAATGCCACTTTGATAATGTCTACATATCTTACATTACTCATATCACATGTATATACTGTATTGAGACCCAATCACTGGACACTACTGTATTTTATACCATCTACTGCACCTTGCCTATGCCGCTCGGCCATCGCTCATCCATATACTTATATGTACATATTCTCTTTCACCTCTTTAGATTTGTGTGTATTATGTAGTTGTTGGGGGAATTGTTAGATTACTTGTTAGATTTGTGTGCATTAGGTAGTTGTTGGGAATTGTTAGATTATTTATTTGTTAGATATTTCGCTACACTCACATTAACATCTGCTAACCACGTGTATGTGACCAATGACATTTGATTTGATTTGAACACAGGGGGTCTCCGTACCATGGAGAGATCATCTCTTTCAGTCTGGGTTTCCTACCTCTAATAGATGCAGAAAAACAGTCCTCTTCTATGATGTCCTAACCCTCCGGCCCTATAACAACTAATACATTATAAATATGGTACATATCTCCAGGATATCAGGCCGCGTCTTCTGAGTTAATGATCCAAGGGATGAGTTTCATCATGAACCAAAGTCTCTTCAAAAAGAGAAGGACACCGCCATGTTCTCTGAGAGTCAGAGACACAGCGTGCGTCTGGACTCAATCAGCACAGCCGAGTCCCTGGTCTGCACGTTATGAGGGACAAACGTGGGCGTCTTCTGTTCTGTTCACACACACACACACACACACACACACACACACACACACACACACACACACACACACACACACACAAGCCCAGTCAGGGGCCAATGGCTTCTAGCTAGCTAGCAAATGAGAACATCAAAGGGTCTACGTCTCAAATGTGATGCCACATTTTGAGTCTCTTCTCAAAAAGCTGAGGACAACAATGGGGCTGATACAGATGAGACTGCTTGCTGGGCAGGGAGATACGCAAGTCCTTTGTTTGTTCTTTGCAATAGGACAGTGAAGTACCACAACTGCAGAGAGCTACAGGTAGGAGGAATGAACGAATGACTGGAGCATGTAAAATTATAGGGAATGAGTTGCTTTTGTTGGCTAACCTCAGGGGGACCTTCGACTTTTGTTGTGCTACTTTTATTTTATTTTATGTAGAAAATTGGAAAATAACAAGCATATACAATTTCTTAATGCAAAATTGTTTCCCTTTGTCATTCAAACATAATATGAAAAGACCAAGGGCAGTTTATGCCCTCCAAACTGCTCTCCATTCCCACTCTAATTATCCTGCAAAAAGGTGCTCCTTACCAGGGAAGGAGACTATTTGTAGTGAAGGGAGAAATCATCGCAGGTGAGGTTAGAGCCTAGCAGCAGACAGTCCACCGTCTAACAGTTACGGTGTGTGTGTGTTTGTGGCTGTGCGCAAGCATACATATCTCTGTGTGTGTGTGTGTGTGTGTGTGTGTATCTGTCCGTTTCAAGTTTTAATTATGTGCACAAATACAGTGAAATGCCTTTCTTGCAAGCTCCAAACCCAACAAAGCAGGAGTCAATATATCACTCACAATAACATAAGGACAAAAACACATGAGAAATTCAAATACGAAATGAGAACAAGAGAAAGTAAGAAGCTATATACCAGGTCAGTTCCAATACCATATTTACAATGTGCAGGGATACTGGAGTGATGGAGGTAGATATGTATAGGGGTAAGGTGACTAGGCATCAGGATATATGATAAACAGAGTAGCAGCATCAATTCTGAGTGTGTGTGTGTGTGTGTGTGTGTGTGTGTGTGTGTGTGTGTGTGTGTGTGTGTGTGTGTGTGTGTGTGTGTTTAACTTCTTGCGACTACAGGGGGTGCTGTTCCGAATTAGCATTTTGTCGTCTCCAAATTAAACTGCCTAGTACTCAATTCTTGCTCGTACAATATGCATATTATTAATTCTATTGGATAGAAAACACTTTCTAGTTTCATACAACGTTGAAATTATGTCTGTGGGTGACCCAGAACTCTTTCTACAGCGAAATCCATGACAGACAGTGAAAGGTCTGAGAGCGAAGCTCTGGTTTCAGATCAGTTTTTAAGGTCTCTGTCTATCCTATGGAACGGCACGAACTGCACCCGCCTTCCCCTGGATGTCAGTAACCAATGAGAAGTGGAATGGGCCTTCTAGGTAGCTCTCAGAGGTTATAAAAGACCAAGGAGTGAGAGTAGCCCCCCTTTCGACGCTCGCCCTTACGCAGGAAGGGACCTCCGGATGCCATTTTCACAGGCTCGGTTATCAACTTGAAATGTATCCGTCTGTAATTTAATTCGATATAGGACTTAGAAACATCATAAGGTAGTTAATTTAAACCGTTTTATAGCAATTTATATCCGTTTAGTGCGATTTTGATGCATTTCTATGTGAAGCACCGGGCACATTTCGGGGTCCTGGTTGAACGTTAGCGGGCATTTAGACGGACAAAGGACATCTTTCGACCAAAAGAAGATTATACCCAAGAAAGAATACATTGCCCAAGAATCCGATGGAAAATCACCTCATAGTAAGTAATATTTAATATGATAAATCGTTGTTCTGTCGAAATATTTTAAACGCATATTTCGCCATTTTGTTTTCTATCCCTTCGCTTGGCGAACCCTGTATTGCACAGTAAGGATAATTTTAGAAATGTAAATCAGCGATTGCATTAAGAACTAATTTGTCTTTCGATTCCTGTCAACCCTGTATTTTTTAGTCAAGTATATGATTAGCTTTCAATTAAACTAGATCACTCTGATAGATGACGTCAGACATATTGAGGCTTGATTTCCTAGTATTTTTATTGTGTAACCACGGTTTTGTATGGCTAAATATGCACCTTTTCGAACAAACTGTATATGTATGTTGTAAAATGATGTTACAGGAGTGTCATCGGAAGAATTCTGAGAAGGTTAGTGAAAAAATTAATATATTTTGGCGGTGATTACGTTATAGCGCTCTTTGGCTGGAATCGATGCTCTGGTAACGTTTGCACATGTGGTATGCTAACTTATCGATTTATTGTGTTTTCGCTGAAAAACGCTTAGAAAATCTGAAATATGGTCTGAAATCACAAGAACTGGGTCTTTCCATTGCTATGCTTTGTCTATTTTTATGAAATGTTTTATGATGAGTAAATTGGTCATACACGTTGCTCTATCTAGTAATTCTAGTCGATTTGTGATGGTCGGTGCAATTGTAAACTGTGATTTCTACCTGAAATATGCACTTTTTTCTAACAAAAACTATCCTATACCATGAATATGTTATCAGACTGTCATCTGATGGTTTTTTTTATAGGTTATTGGCTATCAATATCTTAGTTGAGCCGAATTGGTGATAGCACCTGAAGGAGTAAGAAACTGATGGAGTTAGAATAGTGGTGTATTTTGCTAACGTGTTTAGCTAATAGATTTACATATTTTGTCTTCCCTGTAAAACATTTTAAAAATCTGAAATGGTGGCTTTATTCACAAGATCTGTATCTTTCATCTGGTGTCTTGGACTTGTGATTTAATGATATTTAGATGCTACTATCTACTTGTGAAGCTATGCTAGCTATGCTAATCAGTGTGTGGGGGGTGGGGGGTGCTCCCGGATCCGGGATTGATACTCGTGAAAGGTTAAAGTCAGTATAAATGCGTGCGCATGCAGGGATTTTCAGTGTTAACTTAAACGACTAAAACCAGATATACAGTATGTAGAAAAGATAATAGACGTATATTTTTTAATAATATAATCTTTGCGAACCAACAATCACTAAAATAAAAGATAGACCGTCAAGGAGAATAGAAAATTGCAAAAACAATGAATTCATTTTGTTATTATGTTTGAGCCAAATGACAGCATTAATCATGGCAAAATGCAAAGAATTGCAGGAAACTAGCTCTAAAACTGGAAAATGTACGCTTAGCTCCATGGCAGAATATGTAGAATCGCAGGAAATTGGCTTTAAAACTGTGTGTGAGGGGCCGACAGTAGGGTGACAGCAGGCGATGCACCAGGTGCCCGGGTGATCTGCTCTGTGGAGGACGGAGAGGACGGAGCCCATACCCCCGTCCCCCTAAAAGGAGCCTCTCTCAGGGCCTTAGCATCACAGGGGCTTCCTTGGCAGGTGACTTCCAATGGAGACCCTTTCAGTGATGGAGACCCATGGGGGAGACTGCACCGAGTTACCCCAGCTCCCCTCACTCTACCCTGGGCTAATTATGTGGAGCTCCCCTGCTCCCTGTGGCCCTGGACAGATGAAACAGCTAGCGATACAGTAAAGGTTGAGGGCTTGGGGAGCGAGGGGCAGGTTTCGTTCCAAACCAATGACCAGGTAAAGGTGTGCCACGTGTCAGAAAGTTCCCCAGAAGGCACCTTAGGGAACATGGGGTACTCTTGAAGAATACAGTTAGGAACTTCAGTTTGGTTCCTTGTCCCAGCAGACTTTCTACAGAATAAAACTGACTGAACTTTTATGCAGGTGCGGTGAATGTTATGCGATTCCAACTTACCAGTAGTTTTTAGTTAACAGTGAGTGCATTTCATCTATCTCCTTCGACAACTCTCACTTTCTAAAAATAACCAAGCATTTTCAGTGCATAGAAACATGCACACACACTCAACATTGATGAATACAGAGCTATGATTGGTGGATTTATGTAGTTTTGATTTCCCTTTCCCCGGCGACTGGTTGACCTTAGGACTGTTATTGAGATGGCTTGTCAAGTGTGCCGGTAAAGGACTCATCTTAATCAGATGGAAAGGACAGGCAGAGAGAGAAAAAGAGAGAGAGCGAGAAAGAGACAGAGAGAGAGAAGGAGAGACAAAGAGAGAGAAAGAGACCAAGAGAGAGAGGGGGAGAAAGAGAGAGAGACCAAGAGAGAGAAAGAGACCGACAGAGAGAGAAAGAGCCCGAGAGAGAGAGAGAAGACAACCAACATACTGTAAGCTTTAGCAGTTGGTGTGTATGTGTCCACTCTACTCCACCTGCCTGTAAGACTTTTGAAAGCCCTTACTGCATTCTGCAGATGTATGGGAATGTATACATGTTTAAATTCAAACCCTGCAGTATGGGTTTCACTGAACATATGTGGCGTACCAACTCCAGCAATATCCCTTATTCTGGCAAAATGACAATGTCAACAACAGGGACTGTCTATGATCTGTTTCATATTCTGCTGTTTGTTTGTACACCTGGTTTGACTGAAAACCTCTACTTAATCCGAAATTCAGAATACAAGCTGTCAGATCACCTTGGAAATCCAGTACAACGGAAACTTTGGAATAAACCCTGCCACATTTAAACGTCTGAGTTAACTGTTAGCCTAATTTCCTTTAAGGTTCCTCAAATCACAGTCAGTCTAACTCTGGCCATGTCTGGTTCATACGGTATCCATATGAGGACAAATAGAGTCTGGATTACACCGACACTAACTCCCTGCGAGGCTGAGGCTGTCCTAATATGGACACCATTGGCACTGAACAGGTTAACAACATGACATCTAGTCCAGCCAACAGGTAATTCATTCATTAACATCCTCTTAACGCTTTCTGAGAGCTTAATCATGTCCAGTCTCAAGGGTGATTACACATTACACACCGCTCCCAGTCTCTTCGGCAATACACACACGCACAGACGCGACACGTACCCACACGATGAAGTCCTCGGATTAGGGGATGTTCTCTAACACAAGGTTATGTTAAGCACGATGTCGGATGGTGACGAGACACTGATCAGGCCATCATCTCTCCCTCACACTCGTCTTCTGCGGCAGCCTGCTACATGTACTGTACTCCAACTGAATGAAAGGCCTTTAATAAAAGGGAAGTTGTGGGGCTAGTTTCTCCAGGGTGTTACGCTCTTGTGATCTCGCAGAGAAGGCTACGACAGTAGCTAACCGCTGCTCTGGTACTGTGTGTGTGTGTGTGTGTGTGTGTGTGTGTGTGTGTGTGTGTGTGTGTGTGTGTGTGTGTGTGTGTGTGTGTGTGTGTGTGTGTGTGTGTGTGTGTGTGTGTGTGTGTGCATGCGTTCTTCACTTTCCTACGTCTCACAATCCTCCACGTCAGGCTAGCTTAGTAAGGCAAGGCAAAAGAGGACTGCGACGGTGAAAGAGGTCAACAGTGATATACACCGCGTGTTCAGAAACACGTCGGCATCTCTGTGGGCGCTGCGTACGGAATATATGTTTCTGCAGACCTTAAGGTGACTAACATCCGTGTACAAAGCAGATAACCCCCACATGCACGTTAGCCATTCTCTACACACCACTCGCTGCAGGGAGATCCTAGCTAGTAGATCTACAGCTGGGGTCATAACGTGGCAGCAGAAAGCTAGGCTACATCCTAAATGGCCCCCTAATCCCTATGCACTTTTGAGCAGAGCGCATAAGGTGCTAGGTAGGGAATAGGTTGCCGTTCAAGACGCATGCCTGGCTTGTGTGTCCCCAATCTGCATCGTAAATCATAAAGCCTTCCCAGGTCTGCCATAAAATATTCATATCACAGTTTAAGAGAGACACTCGGTTCGTTTTCAGCCCCATCTTAATTCCATTTTACGACGAGCAAATATTCTTAGAACACACACTCCTTTAGATTGATTAATAATGGTTACAGGGTTTTCTATAAATCAGACAGGGGCAGGGGGGCATGGTGGGATGTGAATGAGGATTACTATTACTGTTTGTGTGGGGCGAGGGGGCTGTGTGTGTGTGTGTGTGTTCATTCTTCAGTGTGTGAGCATTGTAAACAGCGGTCTAAAGTTGCCTGGGAAAGCCGCCGTTCTTCGTCGAGGAACATTTTACCAGGTGCAGTTAGGAAGGCAGTCAAAGTTACATTATCATGTCACCCACAGATCCCATGAGTGTGTTCATGCTCTCTCGTCTTGCTGTTGATTAGGGATCACACACACACACACACACACACACACACACACACACACACACACACACACACACACACACACACACACACACACACACACACACACACACACACACACACACACACACACACACACACACACACGCACACACACACGATTCGCAGAGCCTGACATACAAATCCATTTTGGAAGAAAAATGGCTGCCGTCGCTCCCATCGCTGAAAGGCCTCCACCCGTCCACCTTTACAAAGAAAACGACTATTCTCTCTCCTCTTTCCTCTCCTGCAATTTGGCTGCTAATCAGAAAGCATCAGCTGGTTGGTGGGTTCTGGATTTCCTCACCTAGTGCCTCAAACCATTCTCTCCCTGCTCCTCCTGGACATAAAGGAGTCATTTACGCTACATCTATCTTTTTTAAAAAGCCATTATGCCGTGTTAGCCGCGCTTGATTGTTTCTTCATTGAATTTGGGGGCCTGCCGTTGCCCTTCAGGTCCTGGCAAAATTATCATGTTTCTTTTCTACCCCTCCCTCTCCTCCTCTCCTCTCCTCCTCCTCTCCTCCCTCTCAAGTCCATTATCCCCAAAACAAATTGTTATAGTAACCAGGACCTCTCTGTTTAAAACAGAAATCTACAGTCAGAATACATCCCTAATGCAAATTATTCAGTCATGTAAGACTGAGACAATGGGCCTGTCTCAATATGCGTACTCAAAATAGTACCCTGATTGTGGATGTGAAAATATAACATTTTATAGTAAGTGACAATTCAAAAATTCGGTATGCTTTAAATGCCAGGATGTCATACTCACTTTCTGCTTTTCATCTAGTTACTGAGGTGAATCATGTTCAGAATTCACTGCATGATATTGAGGAGGTGAATCATGTTCAGAATTCACTGCATGCTATTGAGGTGAATCATGTTCAGAATTCACTGCATGCTATTGAGGTGAATCATGTTCAGAATTTGCTGCAAGCTACTGAGGAGGTGAATCATGTTCAGAATTTGCTGCAAGCTATTGAGGAGGTGAATCATGTTCAGAATTCACTGCATGCTATTGAGGAGGTGAATCATGTTCAGAATTCACTGCATGATATTGAGGAGGTGAATCATGTTCAGAATTCACTGCATGCTATTGAGGTGAATCATGTTCAGAATTCACTGCATGCTATTGAGGTGAATCATGTTCAGAATTTGCTGCAAGCTATTGAGGAGGTGAATCATGTTCAGAATTCACTGCATGATATTGAGGAGGTGAATCATGTTCAGAATTCACTGCATGCTATTGAGGAGGTGAATCATGTTCAGAATTCACTGCATGCTATTGAGGTGAATCATGTTCAGAATTTGCTGCAAGCTACTGAGGAGGTGAATCATGTTCAGAATTTGCTGCAAGCTACTGAGGAGGTGAATCATGTTCAGACCCAGGTGTGTTTCACAACAGCTGATAATCAGATAAGCGGACGGGCTGTATCAAAATGAACGAATGGCGGGAAACAGCCCAATTGCGCATAGATGAGCCTTCTCAGTATGTATGTTGATATAGTATGTAGATTAGTATACAGTAAGTAGCAGGAGAGACAGACACGGCCAACATCATAAGGACAGTGCTGTATCACTATCATAAGACAATTCCGTCTCTTTCCTATGCAGAGAGAGAGAGAGAGACAAGAGATGGATGGAGAAAGAGAGAGAGAGAGAGAGAGAGAGGAGAAGGATAGAGAGAGAGAGAAGAGAGAGAGAAGAGATGAATGGAGAGAGAGAGAGAGAAAGAAGAGAGAGAGAAGAGATGAATGGAGAGAGAGAGAGAGAAAGAAGAGAGAGAGAAGAGATGAATGGAGAGAGTTAGAGAGAGAAAGAAGAGAGAGAGAAGAGGTGGATAGAGAGAGAGAGAGAAAGAGAGAGAAGAGATGGATGGCGAGAGAGAGAAAGAAAGAGAAGAGATGGATGGAGAGAGAGAGCCTGTGTAGCATGTCTTCTGATTGAGTGGTCGGAAGCCTACACTGCTACAACCACAGAGCCTCACACAGGCAGGGCCAGGCAGGGTGGGATGATGCATGCTGGCCCTAACCCAGGGTGACAGGGGAGGAAATGAAGGAGTCCCAGGGAGGGAGCAGGGCAGAGAGTGGCTCTCTGAGGTCTGCGTTCCAAATGCCACCCTATTCCCTATGCAGTGCACTACTTTGGACCAGGGTCCATGGGGAATAGGGAGCATTTTGGACACAAGCTTAGTTTAAGTGAGCCTCTCTAGGGCTGAACAGTGGGAAGGTCACACTCAGGGAGAGAAGGGACTAACTCGCTAGATAGGTACAGTGAAATGTGTTGTTTTACAGGGTCAGCCATAGTAGTACAGCACCCCTGGAGCATATTAGGGTTAAGTGCCTTGCTCAAGGGCACATCGGACGATTTTTCACCTTGTTGACTCTGGTATTTCGAACCAGCGACATTTCGGTCACTGGCCCAACGCTCTAACCACTACAGAAGAAGTTAGCGGAGTGGCCAGTGTTAACAATGAAAGACAGGGCATTCACCTGGTAGTGGGAAGGTCACACGGTTAAACAGAAGGAGAAATGGAGCAACTCACTGGATGCACAGAGGGAGAGAGAGAGTTAGCTGGGCCTATATATAGAAAAGAGGTTAGCTGAGTGGTTCGTGTTTCATGGGATTGAAGACAAAGGTGATGGTGAGAATTGTAATGACCATCAGGGATAAAAGGTTGTCTTCTCTACAGTGTTACAGTTACATTACCATAAATATTAATCCCTGCAAAAAGACTTCCCTCCCAACACTCTCAAAACGGGGCTACTTACATGTTGTTTTGACACACACAGTACCACAGAAATTAAACACTCCATTTCCCTCTCTTAATTCAATTAGCCCACGCCCAGTAGGTGGGGCAGCAGCGAGTTCATTGGAGGACACACGGGAGCAGCGATTGGTTTGCGCACAGGCCTATTTATTGTAGTCAACTGATGAACAGAAAACGCTGTCCTGACTGTTCTGCAATTATTTTGTAATGAAACTCAACAGGTAATCAAGCTGGACGCCTCGGAAACATTAAGAGCCAATGTTACAGTACTCCGAGTCATTTCTCCAGTGTGTCTCTGCCGCTTGTTATTCGTTTTTTTTTTTTTCAAACGCTGTCCTATGAACTTATTAAAATGACTCATCCAAACCTTCGTTCCTGGTCGCTGTGCATATGTTATTTCGAGCCATTGTCAGCTCTGATGGACTTTTTCTGTCTCTCTTTCTCGCTCTTTCTAGTTAGCTACAGCTCTCTGACCTCCCTGGATACTGAAAGTCCTCTTCCTTCTATGTACAGTAGTCTAATACTGTAGTCTGGTTTCTGAGGACACCAGTTCCTATGGTGAGACACTGTGCAGCTCTCTGTGTCCCTGCCCTCCCTACTCCCCTCACTGTCTCTCTGTGCCTTGCTCCATTGCTCCTGGTTCCACCAGCCCCAGAGGTATAGGCAGAAGGCTGTTCCCCAAGCCAGCCCTACCCAGGCTAGGCACGAATACAGGTGAAGAGAGGGCTATCAGCGGCAGGGGCCCCAGTGGGCGCGAGACTAATAGCGTGGCTCTGAATGGATGGCATTTAAGTACAAGTCATAGTTATAGTAAGCCCATGCCCAGCCTCCGTCCAGCCGTGTTCTATGGAGCTGAGAGCCGGGGAGTCAGACCTGCCACTGGACACGCTGCTTCACGGTCCTCCCTACGGGCATGAGGAGGGGGAGGAGGGAGTGGAAGTAAGGCGAAAGGGGAGGCCTGTCAAGACCAGAGCTGGATCCGCCCGGACGCATTATCCTTGCCGGGTACTGGTTCCTGAGTGGACAATCCTCTCCCATTAATCTATTATTATCTAGATTATTACGACCCTCACTGCATTGTTGGGAAAGGAAGAATGTCCCTGTACTGTTTTACACCTGTGTATCCTGTGCACGTGAAACGTAGAAACTTGATGGAACTACACATATTACTTTCTCTCTTATTTCCTCTGTCCGTCTGTCTCGGTCTCCTGTCTCACTGATCTGTTTTACAAATAGTGTGAGGGGATGGAATGGAGGAGGAGAAGGAGGGAGGCTGACTGGACGGAATGGAGGAGGAGAAGGAGGGAGGCTGACTGGACAGAATGGAGGAGGAGAAGGAGGGAGGCTGACTGGATGGAATGGAGGAGGAGAAGGAGGGAGGCTGACTGGATGGAATGGAGGAGGAGAAGGAGGGAGGCTGACTGGATGGAATGGAGGAGAAGAAGGAGGGAGGCTGACTGGATGGAATGGAGGAGAAGAAGGAGGGAGGCTAACTGGATGGAATGAGTCAGGGTATTTCCATGGAACGGATGGGACACAATACCAATCCACAATTGGCATACCCAGTCAGACCAACAGACCATGCATAGCAATGTAGTTATGCACTTTGTCTTCATCCTTTCTCTAGCAACAAGCTAACAGTTATAGTGACTGTAGTCACCAGACACATATGCTGTGCATCACTAGCAATGCAGTGTCAGACTAGCACATTTTCTGCTTAGATAAATAGCAGACACATGAAGGACACATTTGTAATGGGGGACTTTGCAATGAAGAGCCGCTGTTCATTGACAGGTGCCTCATATAAAGTGACCCCAATTACACAGACAAACAGGAGACTCATGATCACTGCACCGTAAAAACACACGGATAATTACAAATGTAATGATCTGTGACATGTAAAAACGTATTTCCGATGCTTCTTTCCTGCTATTATGGCGAACAAAGAGATACACAGAGGAAGTATTAGCATCAAAAAGTCATTGGTGCCTCTGCAGTGGAAAATGAAGTATATCACACACACACACACACACACACACACACACAGAGCCTGAGTAGCTGCAGTGAGGGCTTGTGGCCAGAGGAGGGGGTCCCTGTATCTCAGGAGTCATTTCTCCACACAACATAGTAGGCCCTGCCCAGACACACACCACACACACACACACACACACACACACCAAACACACACACACACACACACACACACACACACACACACACACACACACACACACACACACACACACACACACACACACACACACACACACACACACACACACACTATTTGATACTGTGATGTATAAAGGGATGTCTTCTCACCAACAGATAAACACCACCTATTGTAAGATACATAAAACAGATTATTACAGTGATCATTGATATGCTTTAAAGTGGGACTCCTATTCATTTGACATCGAGAAGCACAGGCCAAAAATGTGGTTTAAGGTCCCGCACAGTCAAAAAAACTGATCAAAATCGGATGACAAATGTTTGAAAATTGACTATTGATCATAAAGTTACTGGCCCCCTCCCCGTGTCAGAAATGTGAATTATTTACATCACAGAAAGCGTCTCATTTTAATACACCAATGGTAATGTCTTATTCTCTTAATACACCAATGGTAACTGCTTTGTTACCGTCATCGCAGAAGGCGTGTTCACAAAGGGGTGTGGTCTACTGGTGCCACAATTTGACTGTAGGGTGTCAGCAAATATAATTACAGGTTTCCCCTTTCATCTGTGTCTGGCGTTAGCTAGTTACTGTCTAGCTAGGTCTTCAGCCAGCATGGAACAAAAGGCGGGAGGATCATTCAAAATGCTGACGCAGTTCCCATGTCACCACATCTGTCAGTGCTGCTGCGAACTGCAACAGAAGAGACATGTCAAACTGCAGATGTACAGTCCCCTCCATATTTATTTGGACAGTGGAGCTAAAAAGTGTACATTTGGCCATATACTCAGTCTTTTGGATTTGACATCAAATGTTTCATATGAGGCAACAATACAGAAAGTCACATTTCATTTCACTTATATGTGTATTAAAGTAGTCAAATGTTTAGTATTTGGTCCCATATTCCTAGCTCACAATGATTACATCAAGCTTGCGATTCTACAAACTTGTTGGATTCATTTGCAGTTTTGTTTTGGCTGTGTTTCATATTATTGTATACCCAATAGAAATGAACGGTGAATAATGTATTGTGTCATTTTGGAGGCGCTTTTTTTTGTAAATAAGAATATAATATGTTTTCTAAACACTTCTACATGAATGTGGATGCTACCATTATTATAGATAATCATGAATGAATCCCGAGTGAGAAAGTTTCAGAGGGTCAAAGAACGTACACCCCCCCCAAAAAGTGTAACTTCCATCGTTATTGGTAATGGTGAGAGGTTAGCATTCTTTGGGGGGGGGGGGGGTTACCCCAAGCACACGTCAAAATCAACAAAGAAATGGCTAATTGACCAGAAAATGTACATTTCGCAATGGCCATCTCAGTCTCCGGACTTGAAACCCATTGAAAACGTACTGGTCTGAATTGAAGAGGGCAATTCAGTATATCAATGATCTGGAAAGATTCTGTATGGACGAATGCTCTAAGATGCCTGCCAATGTGTTCTCCAATCACTTTTTAGAAAAAGGCTTTTTAGAAAAAGGCTCAGTGGGGTTATCCTTGCAAGGTGAGAAAGGTATTGAAACGAGAGATGCCAATCATTTTGACACGTATCTTTGACACAAAATCTCTTTCACTGAGCAATTGTATCAGTACAAAATATATATTTGGAGCAAACAATACAGCTCGGTATTTGTATTATTTATTTTATACAGTCTTTTTTGCTCATTTTTATCAAAGGTGCCAATAATTCTGGACCTGACTGCATATATTTTGAAATGTACCCATTGCTCGCCCTGTTCAGTTACAACTGAAATTGTCCAAGATGAACTAGCTAGCTAGCTTGATAAAATAGTGCTGAGAATTCCTTTTTAGCTAGCTAAATCATACAGCCTGCATTTTGTCTGTACTGATGCTGTTACAATAACCAAAACAGTTGGATAAACAAATAATCTGTGAAACCATGATGTGATGCATGACAGGATTGCATGTTGCATGCAATTTCAATGTTGTTTGAGTTGCTTTGTGCATCTGCAAATTTGCTTGAGATTATCTCACCGCAACAATGCATGCATCCAAGATGCTTGACAGAGGCGCTTCAAATAACTGTCAGTCAAGGTGAGCTCCCGCCCACTCAGCCTGTCTTTTCAGCCTCAATGATAGTTAGACATGAGAGAAAAAGGTACATTTAAATAAATAAAAATATTGAGAGAAAAAAAAAGGAGGGGTTATGTTTCAGTCACTCATGAGGCTATTTTAATCAGAATGACTGTTGCGTGTCCTTTAAAAAAGAAGTTTGCAGAGTTTACAAATGAAAATGTCCATAATAAACCCACTCAGAAGGACCGCCAGAGTCAGAGTTACATTATAAATCAACAGCTAATTACCTCATAATGTGAATCCGACTTGACAGACAGAAGTGTTGCCGGTCGGATTAATTGAGTCAGATGAGATGAGATGCTTCAAAGATGATCTCCTTTCCCACACACACCACACGCACGCACACCGCACACACACCGCAAACACGCACTTCCTTAGCCATTAACCTCCCTGTAGGGGGAGTAATGAATTATCAGTGTGAAATGTGGTTTTAAGGGGGGGGGGGGGGGGGGTTGTGGCAGATGGGTGTCTGATAAACAGTTTAGGATGGTTGCCAGGTCTGCCAGGAGAGATGCCAGGTTCATCCTCCACGTTTGTCTATCCCAACATGTCTAGGCCTCCTGAACTGGCATCCCGTCTGATTGGACATTGGGAGTTATGTGGACTTACAGTACATATGTAAGTATTCTGTATTCTAGAGTAGAAGTCATGTTGTGCTCAGTTTGAAGAGAATGTGGTGTATGAACTGGGTGAGCCATGAGGGTGATTGACAGCAGCTGCCTTAGCAGAACTCCTCATCTCATCACTGCTCTGAACAGATCAAGGCCAGTTATAATGATTAGCTGAAAAATGTCTCTTTTAACATAATATTCTATTCATTCTCGGTGTACAGAGAAAGAGAGACAGAGAGAGAGACAGAAAGAGAGAAAGACAGAAAGAGAGAGAGAGAGACAGAGAGAGAGACAGACACAGAGAGATAGACAGAGAAAGAGAGAGACAGAAAGAGAGACAGAAAGAGAGACAGACACAGAGAGATAGACAGAGAAAGAGAGACTGAGAGAGAGACAGAAAGAGAGAGAGCGAGAGAAAGAGAGACAGAAAGAGAAAAACAGAAAGAGAGAGACACACAGAGAGACACACAGAGAGAGAGAGAGAGAGAGAGAGAGACAGAGAGAGAGAGAGAGACAGACACAGAGAGAGACACACAGAGAGAGACAGAGAGACAGACACAGAGAGATAGACAGAGAAAGAGGGGGTCACACAGAGAGAGACACAGAGACAGAGACAGACACAGAGAGATAGACAGAGAAAGATAGGGTCACACAGAGAGAGACACAGAGACAGAGACAGACACAGAGAGATAGACAGAGAGAGAGGGGGTCACACAGAGAGAGACACAGAGACAGAGACAGACACAGAGAGATAGACAGAGAAAGAGGGGGTCACACACAGAGAGAGACACAGAGACAGAGACAGACACAGAGAGATAGACAGAGAGAGAGGGGGTCACACAGAGAGAGACAGAGAGAGAGACAGACACAGAGAGACAGACATATAGACAGAGAAAGAGAGACAGAGAGAGAGACAGAAAGAGAGAGACAGACAGACACAGAGAGATAGACAGAGAGAGAGAGACAGAGAGAGAGACACAGAGAGATAGACAGAGAAAGAGGGGGTCACCGCAATCCTGACCAATGAATTCAAGTAATTAAAATCTGCAACGGGGTGAAATGAATAAAATAGAAATGCTCATTATGAATTAATAATGAAAATGTCCCCAAATGAGAATTGAAGGGAGAGTCACTTTTTATGATACGTGTAAGAGCCTCTCGCTCTCTCTCGCTCTCGCTCTCTCTCTCTTTCACACACACACATACACACAGAGCCACCACAGCCCCACACACACACACTCCAGAATCAATGCATGCGTCAGGTGTGTTTTGCAACCATCAAAGGTTAGAGCAGGGGCGATTACAGTCCTAATCAATATTCAGAGTCTCCAGTGAGCTCCTTTCAACACACATCAACTTTTGAGCTGCGTTCAGCAACACATCAACACACGTCAACGGTGGTTAACCCTAATTAGGCTGATGAATTACCACAAAGACATTTTCTACGTTTCACAGGATGGCCTTGGATCCATTGGATATTGTCAGCTTAAAAACGGCATAGTACAACACACTTATACTATACACACAAAACACTTACTGTACACACAAAACAGTTACTGTACACACAAAACATTTACTGTACACACAAAACAGTTACTGTACACACAAAACACATACTGTACACACAAAACACATACTGTACACACAAAACACATACTGTACACACAAAACACTTACTGTACATTCAAAAGAGGAAACAACCTTAGCAAGTCTTAGCTTAAGAACGTGATATGATATGATATGCTGAATTTGTGCATAACAACAACATGATCACATCAACAACACATGCGTGTGCTTACCCCTACCTGGCAGGCAAAGAAAATATCTAGCCCCAGTCTTCCTCATGACGACCTAGGTCAACATGTGAGAGGGATTAAGGGAGACTGGAGGGATATTTCTCACACACTGGATGGTCTCTAGGGTGGACGTGAGAGCTCTTCATGACACAATGTCAATTCAACAACCCTTTTCTCAGCGTTTCACCATGTCACACAGGCAGGAACAAGTCAAAGGCAATCTACTTTGTGTTGCAAGACACAAGCAATATAGACACTTTCAAGAAAGTAATTTCATGACTGTCATCTTCAAGAATGTTATAATTAAATGATGTTCAGTACAACCAAACCACAGGTGCTTTGGTGTCCTGATAATTATCAAGAATTTGATGTGAGTAAAATGTGTTTTTAAATGTGTCCCCGTGCACCACGTTTTCACCCTAGTCCAAGCAGTAAATAGCTTTGACGCTCCACCCCAGCGACCACAGGTCATTGTACCCTCGGCTCTTTTTTATGTTAGAAGTCACCCCACAGATGCGCTCTCTCTTGACAGTACACTCTCTCTGGCTGCATCTGAAATGGCACCCTATCCCTGAATAGTTAGTGCACTACTTCTGACCAGGGCCCATAGTCAAAAGTAGTGCACTATATAGGGAATTTCAGAATGGCCCCGGAACAACCATGATAAACACAATCATTCAAATCCACACACACACACACACACACACACACACACACACACACACACACACACACACACACACACACACACACACACACACACACACACACACACACACACACACACACACACACACACACACACACACACACACCGAGAGGAACTAACAGAGACCACAGGCCCCCGACTGCTCTGTAGATAAACCTGACGACAGGGTCGTAACAGAGGGCCCATTAGAATATGGAGGGGACGGGGACTCTCGCTGTGTCCAAAAACAGTCCAATCAAACCAGGGGTTATTACAGGGGCAATATAATAGAATGACTTGGTTCAATAAGGAGGAGCTGCAGATATATTTCAGCACAGAGTGAGAGCTTGCTGCTCTCTGTAAGTGCCCATCCCTACTGTAAGTGCCTATTGAACATCCAAATCCTGATAGAAGTTAGAGTGTGAATATACGGTGTACTGCAATGGGTATGTCCATGCTTTAAATCAATGGGGGTTGGGACATATTCAATTGGGGATAAGTATTGCATGTGGGGACCGATTTCTGCTTCCTTCCCTGTTTCCCCTCATTGACTTTGGTTGTAGAGGAGCGCTACTTAGGATATGATTGGATTTCATTTTCATAGGAGAGGGTTCTGTCCCTCCCTCTCCTAATACTGAAAATGAGAAATGTGTGCTTGGTGTGTGTGTGTGTGTGTGTGTGTGTGTGTGTGTGTGTGTGTGTGTGTGTGTGTGTGTGTGTGTGTGTGTGTGTGTGTGTGTGTGTGTGTGTGTGTGTGTAAGCGTCTGTATGTGCACATTTGTGTGTGTGTATGTACAGTATGCATGTGTCAGCATGTGTGTGCATGTGTGTGTGTGTGATACTTCCCACAAAAAAAATCCCCCTCCCCTTCCATCCTACTAACCTTTCTGATCTGAACAGGTATGAAGTGCTGTTAATGCTAATTAGCCTGACAATCAGCCACTCTGCCTCTCGTGACTCTAATCCCTCACTACGGTCCCAAATATGTGTCAGAAATGGAACGCTATTCCCTTCATAGTGCACTACTTTTGACCAGCAAGAGTTGATGACATCAGCCCCCGGAAGTCATTGCTACACTTGTCTTGTATCTATAGCAGTTCTCTGTGCGTTATTTGAAAATCTCTACCTTCTCCTCTACTATAATTTTTGATCTGATCACACCACTGTTCACATTCAGCAGTATGCCTAGTCTACCTCTCACAGACAGTAGTATGCAGGCCTAGTCTACCTCTCACAGACAGTAGTATGCAGGCCTAGTCTACCTCTCACAGACAGTAGTATGCAGGCCTAGTCTACCTCTCATAGACAGTAGTATGCAGGCCTAGTCTACCTCTCATAGACAGTAGTATGCAGGCCTAGTCTACCTCTCACAGACAGTAGTATGCAGGCCTACTCTACCTCTCACAGACAGCAGTATGCAGGCCTAGTCTACCTCTCACAGACAGTAGTATGCAGGCCTAATCTACCTCTCACAGACAGTAGTATGCAGGCCTAGTCTACCTCTCACAGACAGTAGTATGCAGGCATAGTCTACCTCACAGACAGCAGTATGCAGGCCTAGTCTACTTCTCACAGACAGTAGTATGCAGGCCTAGTCTACCTCTCACAGACAGCAGTATGCAGGCCTAGTCTACCTCTCACAGACAGCAGTATGCAGGCCTAATCTACCTCTCACAGACAGTAGTATGCAGGCCTAGTCTACCTCTCACAGACAGTAGTATGCAGGCCTAGTCTACCTCTCAAATTCAGCAGTATGCAGGCCTAGTCTACCTCGCTCACAGAGAGTAGTAGCACACAATCCATTCAGCCTTCATAATGCATGGGGCAAAGAAGCAGTGCACCTTTGGAGAAAAAAAACCTAGCTGCAGATATCCCCCTCTCTCTCCCATCCCTCTATCCCTCGCCCTCGCCCATCCCTCCCTCCCTTTCTCCCATCCCTTGCTCTCTCCCATCCCTCCCTCCCGAATGATCATTTATTTATGTAGGTAACTTGTTTAACAAATTGTGTGGATGAGCTTCACCTCCTCATTAAGCTGAGATACTGCGTGTGTGCTGATGTTCTGCCTCGACCTTTCTGCTGCAGGTTCGGGTGAGCTTAGCATTAGTCCGTGACTCTCCGCCTCAGCTCCATATTATTTATTCTGGCACCTGTGGCGGCACGGTTTCATTTTACGCGCCTGTGGGCAATTTGTGCTTTCCCCCCCCCCCCTGTTCATCATATGTATGATATATTCTCCCTGTGATTTCAGGTCATGCTGGGTCGGTATAACTCCCTAATCATTGGCTGCTGGTTTAGTGAAAGGATTGAAGGAGGACGTGATGCTATTTATGAGTGTGTGTGTGTGTGTGTGTGTGTGTGTGTGTGTGTGTGTGTGTGTGTGTGTGTGTGTGTGTGTGTGTGTGTGTGTGTGTGTGTGTGTGTGTGTGTGTGTGCTTGCGTCAGCATGCTTGTGTGCGTGTGTGTGTGTGTGTGTTTATGTGTGCACACACTCCAGCCGCCATGCAGGCCTGTGCTTCCAATTCGTGTCAGCAGCAGGTGATCACACCTGTTGGTTGAGCCTGGCCGTGTTCCTCAATCCCAGACATACTGCAGAGCAGATGCATCCAAAGGAAAGGATTACTTCAGCCTGCCTGTATACATTGTGGAACAGCAATGATATGCAAATCCTACCCAAGCATCCCAATAATGAAATCCCTGCCACAAGCAAACTGTGAATGTTTTATATTGGAGATAAACCAACACATACAATATTTAGACCCATTGACTTTTCCACATTTTGTTACGTTACAGCCTTATTCTAAAATATATTACATCGTTTTTCCCCCTCATCAATCTACACACAATGCCCCATAATGACAAAGCAAAAACAGGTTTTTAGACATTTTCGCTTATGTATTAAAAATAAAAAAACTGAAATAAGACATTTGCATAAGTATTCAGACCCTTTACTCAGTACTTTGTTGAAGCACCTTTGGCAGCGATTACAGCCTCGAGTCTTCTTTGGTATGACGGTACAAGCTTGGCACACCTGTATTTGGGGAGTTTCTCCCATTCTTCTCTGCAGATCCTTTCAGATCATCTCTGTCAGGTTGGATGGGGAGCGTCGCTGCACAGCTATTTTCAGGTCTCTCCAAAGATGTCCGACCGGGTTCAAGTCCAGGCTCTGGCTGGGCCACTCAAAGACATTCAGAGACATGTCCCGAAGCCAATCCTGCGTTGTCTTTGCTGTGTGCTTAGAGTCATTGTCCTGTTGGAAGGTGAACCTTCGCCCCAGTCTGAGGTCCTGAGCACTCTGGAGCTGGTTTTCATCAAGGATCTCTGTGTACTTTGCTCCATTCATCTTTCCCTCGATCCTGACTAATCTCCCAGTCCGTGCCGCTGAAAAACATCCCCACAGCATGATGCTGCCACGACCGTGCTTCACCGTAGGCATGGTGCCAGGTTTCCTCCAGACGTGACGCTTGGCATTCAGGCCAAAGAGTTCAATCTTGGTTTCATCAGACAAGAGACTCTTGTTTCTCATGGTCTGAGAGTCCTTTAGGTGCCTTTTGGCAAACTCCAAACGCGCTGTCATGTGCCTTTTACTGAGGAGTGGCTTCCATCTGGCCACTCTACCATAAAGGCCTGATTGGTGAAGTGCTGCAGAGATGGTTGTCCTTCTGGAAGGTTCTCCCATCTCCACAAAGGAACTCTGGAGCTCTGTCAGAGTAACCATTGGGTTGTTGGTCACCTCCCTGACCAAAGAGCTTTCCCCCGATGGCTCAGTTTGGCCGGGCGGCCAGCTTTAGGAAGAGTCCTGATGGTTCTAAACTGCTTCCATTTAAGAATGATGGAGGCCACTGTGTTCTTGGGGACCTTCAATGCTGCTGACATTTTTTGATACCCTTCCCAGATCTGTGCCTCGACACAATCCTGTCTCGGAGCTCTACGGACAATTCCTTTGACCTCATCTGACATGCACTGTCAACTGTGGGACTTTATATAGACAGGTGTGTGCCTTTCCAAATCATGTCCATTCAATTGAATTTACCACAGGTGGACTCAAATGAAGTTGTAGAAACATCTCAAAGATCAATGGAAACAGGATGCACCTGAGATCAATTTTCGAGTCTCATAGCAAAGGGTCTGAATACTTATGTAAATAAGGTATTTAAAAATATATAATACATTTGCAAAAAAAAAAACTGTTTTTACTTTGTCATTATTCTTATTGTGTGTAGATTGATGAGGTGGGGGGCTATAACGTTAAAAAAAAAATGGAAAAAGGCAAGTGGTCTGAATACTTTCCGAATGCACTGTATCCTGCTGCTATATAGCGCTGCAGCCAGTACACATCATTGGTTCTCAAATCCATTGTATTTTACACTAGCAGTGAATCTCATTCACCCCAACCAAAAGCCAAACAGATCATAACCTAACCCTGGTCTTCGGTGTAATCTTGAAAATGCCTCGAACGGCATCCTAACTCTGGTTGAATAATTAACCTTTGACTCTACAATGATTTCCCCGGAGGTTGTAGAGGCAGGAGAGAAAGCCAAGGAGCTAGTATGCAGTGGTAATTAAAATCATGAGAAGGGGTCGAGGGTGTGTGTGTGTGTGCGCGAGCGTGTGTCGAGGGCCCTAAGAATGCCACTGCGTCCCAGTGACATCTGTTTTGACACAGAGAAGGGCGTTGTCGCACTGCGGTGACAACGCAACAGTCAGTACAGTGCAACACAGGGACGCATTTGGAGGCATACCACATCAACCACTCAAAACTTTCGCAGTAACGGTATAATAACGTTGTGCAATTCCCATTTCCCTCCACTGGCCAACGAATGGGCGACAGACAGCTAAATTCTATTGCTAGCTAACAGAACAGCAGAACAGACAGATAAGTCCTATTGCTAGCTAACGGAACAGCAGAACAGACAGATAAGTCCTATTGCTAGCTAAAGGAACAGCAGAACAGACAGATAAGTCCTATTGCTAGCTAAAGGAACAGCAGAACAGACAGATAAGTCCTATTGCTAGCTAACGGAACAGCAGAACAGACAGATAAGTCCTATTGATAGCTAAAGGAACAGCAGAACAGACAGATACGTCCTATTGCTAGCTAAACGGAACAGCAGAACAGACAGATAAGTCCTATTGCTAGCTAAAGGAACAGCAGAACAGACAGATACGTCCTATTGCTAGCTAACGGAACAGCAGAACAGACAGATAAGTCCTATTGCTAGCTAAAGGAACAGCAGAACAGACAGATAAGTCCTATTGCTAGCTAAAGAAACAGATGAACAGACAGATAAGTCCTATTGCTAGCTAAAGGAACAGCAGAACAGACAGATAAGTCCTATTGCTAGCTAAAGAAACAGCAGAACAGACAGATAAGTCCTATTGCTAGCTAAAGGAACAGCAGAACAGACAGATACGTCCTATTGCTAGCTAAAGGAACAGCAGAACAGACAGATACGTCCTATTGCTAGCTAAAGGAACAGCAGAACAGACAGATAAGTCCTATTGCTAGCTAAAGGAACAGCAGAACAGACAGATACGTCCTATTGCTAGCTAACGGAACAGCAGAACAGACAGATAAGTCCTATTGCTAGCTAAAGGAACAGCAGAACAGACAGATAAGTCCTATTGCTAGCTAAAGAAACAGCAGAACAGACAGATAAGTCCTATTGCTAGCTAAAGGAACAGCAGAACAGACAGATAAGTCCTATTGCTAGCTAAAGAAACAGCAGAACAGACAGATAAGTCCTATTGCTAGCTAAAGGAACAGCAGAACAGACAGATACGTCCTATTGCTAGCTAAAGGAACAGCAGAACAGACAGATACGTCCTATTGCTAGCTAAAGGAACAGCAGAACAGACAGATAAGTCCTATTGCTAGCTAAAGAAACAGCAGAACAGACAGATAAGTCCTATTGCTAGCTAAAGGAACAGCAGAACAGACAGATAAGTCCTATTGCTAACTAACAGAACAGCAGAACAGACAGATATGTCCTATTGCTAACTAACAGAACAGCAGAACAGACAGATAAGTCCTATTGCTAGCTAAAGAAACAGCAGAACAGACAGATAAGTCATATTGCTAACTAAAGGAACAGCAGAACATAAAGATAAGTCCTATTGCTAACTAAAGGAACAGCAGAACATAAAGATAAGTCCTATTGCTAACTAAAGGAACAGCAGAACATAAAGATAAGTCATATTGCTAACTAAAGGAACAGCAGAACATAAAGATAAGTCATATTGCTAACTAAAGGAACATCAGAACATAAAGATAAGTCATATTGCTAACTAAAGGAACAGCAGAACATAAAGATAAGTCCTATTGCTAGCTAAAGGAACAGCAGAACAGACAGATACGTCCTATTGCTAGCTAAAGGAACAGCAGAACAGACAGATACGTCCTATTGCTAGCTAAAGGAACAGCAGAACAGACAGATAAGTCCTATTGCTAGCTAAAGAAACAGCAGAACAGACAGATAAGTCCTATTGCTAGCTAAAGGAACAGCAGAACAGACAGATAAGTCCTATTGCTAGCTAAAGAAACAGCAGAACAGACAGATAAGTCCTATTGCTAGCTAAAGAAACAGCAGAACAGACAGATAATTCCTATTGCTAGCTAAAGGAACAGCTAAACAGACAGATACGTCCTATTGCTAGCTAAAGGAACAGCAGAACAGACAGATAAGTCATTTTGCTAGCTAAAGGAACAGCAGAACAGACAGATAAGTCCTTTTGCTAGCTAAAGAAACAGCAGAACAGACAGATAAGTCCTATTGCTAGCTAAAGGAACAGCAGAACAGACAGATAAGTCCTATTGCTAACTAACAGAACAGCAGAACAGACAGATATGTCCTATTGCTAACTAACAGAACAGCAGAACAGACAGATAAGTCCTATTGCTAGCTAAAGAAACAGCAGAACAGACAGATAAGTCATATTGCTAACTAAAGGAACAGCAGAACATAAAGATAAGTCCTATTGCTAACTAAAGGAACAGCAGAACATAAAGATAAGTCCTATTGCTAACTAAAGGAACAGCAGAACATAAAGATAAGTCATATTGCTAACTAAAGGAACAGCAGAACATAAAGATAAGTCATATTGCTAACTAAAGGAACATCAGAACATAAAGATAAGTCATATTGCTAACTAAAGGAACAGCAGAACATAAAGATAAGTCATATTGCTAACTAAAGGAACAGCAGAACATAAAGATAAGTCCTATTGCTAACTAAAGGAACAGCAGAACATAAAGATAAGTCCTATTGCTAACTAAAGGAACAGCAGAACATAAAGATAAGTCCTATTGCTAACTAAAGGAACAGCAGAACATAAAGATAAGTCCTATTGCTAACTAAAGGAACAGCAGAACATAAAGATAAGTCCTATTGCTAACTAAAGGAACAGCAGAACATAAAGATAAGTCCTATTGCTAACTAAAGGAACAGCAGAACATAAAGATAAGTCCTATTGCTAACTAAAGGAACAGCAGAACATAAAGATAAGTCATATTGCTAACTAAAGGAACAGCAGAACATAAAGATAAGTCATATTGCTAACTAAAGGAACAGCAGAACATAAAGATAAGTCATATTGCTAACTAAAGGAACAGCAGAACATAAAGATAAGTCCTATTGCTAACTAAAGGAACAGCAGAACATAAAGATAAGTCATATGGCTAACTAAAGGAACAGCAGAACATAAAGATAAGTCCTATTGCTAACTAAAGGAACAGCAGAACATAAAGATAAGTCATATTGCTAACTAAAGGAACAGCAGAACATAAAGATAAGTCCTATTGCTAACTAAAGGAACAGCAGAACATAAAGATAAGTCCTATTGCTAACTAAAGGAACAGTAGAACAGCCGGAGCCATTAACAGTCTCTTAATGACACATTCACTTTTACTCCAAAGTGCTTTCTTCTCTCTGGCTGGCAGCTGGTGGCTTAAGTTTCTCAGAGGGTAACCTCATTATCTGGGGTTTCCCCCCAGTCTCTCCTTAGTAATGGTATTTACACAAGTTCTCACTGCTGGGTGGTCACGTGTGCGTGGTCAGGGGCAGGGGGACAGGTCAGGGCAAAACCCAGCCAGACCATTTTTCTGTCCTCAGCTGTTGCCTATGGCCCCATCGAGGAAAAAATTATAGGGGGATAGCAGAATGGTTAATGCCCCTCTCTGCCACCAAGCGAAGGTAGAGGGATGAGCAGTTCCCATCAAGGAGGTAGGGAAGAAGGGATGAAGGGATGGAGGGATGGATTGGAGGATGAGAGGGAAGGAAGGAAAAAGGGATTGAGGCGAGAGACCGAGGCAGGGAGTGACAGAAAAATAAAGGGATGGAAGGAGGGAGGCGGTCGGGGGGTGACAGGGTTCACACTCATTAGTGTTTATGAGCATTAGTCTGGAGAGAGGAGGACTTTTCTCATTACTGAGCCATGCTGGCACGGCAGCTCCCTGCAGAGCCTTAAGAGGCCCACTCTCCCACTGTACCGACCGAGCTGCTTACTGTGTACTGCTACAGCTAAAGACCATTCACACACACAGAGAGAGAGAGACAGAGAGAGAGACAGAGAGAGAGACAGAGAGACAGAGAGAGAGAGAGAGAGAGAGAGAGAGAGAGAGAGAGAGAGAGAGAGAGAGAGAGAGAGAGAGAGAGAGAGAGAGAGAGAGAACCTGTGCAAAATGTTCATTCACACACACAGAGAGAGAGAGACAGAGAGAGAGAGAGAGAGAGAGAGAGAGAGAGAGAGAGAGAGAGACAGAGACAGAGACAGAGCCTAAACGGCCTAAACATCAGCACCACAGGTAACTTCCACAAAGCTGTGAACGATCTGAGAGACAAGGCAAGAAGGGCCTTCTATGCCATCAAAAGGAACATAAATTTCAACATACCAATTAGGATCTGGCTAAAAATACTTGAATCAGTCATAGAGCCCATTGCCCTTTATGGTTGTGAGGTCTGGGGTCCGCTCACCAACCAAGATTTCACAAAATGGGACAAACACCAAATTGAGACTCTGCATGCAGAATTCTGCAAAAATATCCTCCGTGTACAACGTAGAACACCAAATAATGCATGCAGAGCAGAATTAGGCCGATACCCACTAATTATCAAAATCCAGAAAAGAGCCGTTAAATTCTACAACCACCTAAAAGGAAGCGATTCCCAAACCTTCCATAACAAAGCCATCACCTACAGAGAGATGAACCTGGAGAAGAGTCCCCTAAGCAAGCTGGTCCTAGGGCTCTGTTCACAAACACAAACACAACCCACAGAGCCCCAGGACAACAGCACAATTAGACCCAACCAAATCATGAGAAAACAAAAAGATAATTACTTGACACATTGGAAAGAATTAACAAAAAAACAGAGCAAACTAGAATGCTATTTGGCCCTAAACAGAGAGTACACAGTGGCAGAATACCTGACCACTGTGACTGACCCAAACTTAAGGAAAGCTTTGACTATGTACAGACTCAGTGAGCATAGCCTTGCTATTGAGAAAGGCCGCCGTAGGCAGACATGGCTCTCAAGAGAAGACAGGCTATGTGCACACTGCCCACAAAATGAGGTGGAAACTGAGCTGCACTTCCTAACCTCCTGCCCAATGTATGACCATATTAGAGAGACATATTTCCCTCAGATTACACAGATCCACAAAGAATTCGAAAACAAATCCAATTTTGATAAACTCCCATATCTACTGGGTGAAATTCCACAGTGTGCCATCACAGCAGCAAGATTTGTGACCTGTTGCCACAAGAAAAGGGCAACCAGTGAAGAACAAACACCACTGTAAATACAACCCATATTTATGTTTATTTATTTTAACTTGTGTGCTTTAACCATTTGTACATTGTTACAACACTGCATATATATAATATGACATTTGTAATGTCTTTATTGTTTTGAAACTTCTGTATGTGTAATGTTTACTGTTCATTTTTATTGTTTATTTGACTTTTGTATATTACCTACCTCACTTGCTTTGACAATGTTAACACATGTTTCCCATGCCAATAAAGCCCCTTGAATTGAATTGAATTGACAGAGACAGAGAGAGAGACAGAGAGAGAGACAGAGAGAGAGACAGAGACAGAGACAGAGACAGAGACAGAGAGAGAGAGAGAGAGAGAGAGAGAGAGAGAGAGAGAGAGAGAGAGAGACAGAGACACAGAGACAGAGAGACACAGAGACACAGAGACAGAGAGACAGAGAGACAGAGAGACAGAGAGACAGAGAGACAGAGAGACAGAGAGACAGAGACAGAGAGACAGAGAGACAGAGAGACAGTGACCAGAGAGAGAGAGAGAGAGAGAGAGAGAGAGAGAGAGAGAGAGAGAGAGAGAGAGAGAGAGAGAGAGAGAGAGAGAGAGAGAGAGAGAGAGAGAGAGAGAGAGAGAGAGAGAGAGAGAGAGAGAGAGAGAGAACCTGTGCAAAATGTTGAGATAAATGCCACAGGTAATAACTTCTTGCACATGCAACGCAATGCTGACGTTGAGTCAAAATCAGCCAGAAACTTAAAAACCAGCCCCTAAAATGGAACTCTCATTCCCTATTTCTATCAAACTCAGTGAAACCACATTATTTCCTCATGTCACATCACTCCATTTCCTAGTTCCTCTATTGTAGGTTGAGCCATGAAAGCTGCAGCCAGAGGTCATTCCATTAAGGCTTCAAATAGATTAATTTAATTATTAGCTCTATTCTCATTTACATGCTAATGGAGATTGTAATTAATGGATTAGGTAGAGAACGTTAATGGGAGCAAATGACAAACTAATAATTAAGGCCATGACAACAGATGGCCGGCCTTCACAGCCAATCTCAGTTCAAAAACATGCTGTTCGTTTAGGTAATTATCATCAAGGTCTCAGTAAATTGAAGGAGGGAGATGACTAAGAATGACAGACTAAACATGGGTTTCATGGGTGTAAGCCTCATATGATGTGAAGAACATGTTCAATTCTCAATAAGTAGTAAAGTGAATGTGACGTGCAAAATGTCAAATAAAAGGCTACCAAGTGATCAATTCATAAGCAAAAACCAATGGTCCACACAGCCAGGTATTGTTTAATACCTAAATAAAACATTAACAGACATGAGCAGAAACATGTTGCCAACCTCTGAGAGACCAGCTCTGAAACACAGTACTAGAGAAAGGCAGGAGCACAAGCTGTCAGAGTAAATACATAATGTGTTAGACTTCCTAGCATTGCCAAAATGATATAGTATTCCTAGTTATGTCAAAATGTTATAGTATTCCTAGTTATGTCAACATGTTATAGTATTCCTAGTTATGTCAAAATGTTATAGTATTCCTAGTTATGTCAAAATGTTATAGTATTCCTAGTTATGCCAAAATGATATAGTATTCCTAGTTATGTCAAAATGTCATAGCATTCCTAGTTATGTCAAAATGTTATAGCATTCCTAGTTATGTCAAAATGTTATAGCATTCCTAGTTATGTCAAAATGTTATAGCATTCCTAGTTATGTCAAAATGTTATAGCATTCCTAGTTATGTCAAAATGTTATAGCATTCCTAGTTATGTCAAAATGTTATAGCATTCCTAGTTATGTCAAAATGTTATAGCATTCCTAGTTATGTCAAAATGTTATAGTATTCCTAGTTATGTCAAAATGTTATAGTATTCCTAGTTATGTCAAAATGATATAGTATTCCTAGTTATGTCAAAATGTTATAGTATTCCTAGTTATGCCAAAATGATATAGTATTCCTAGTTATGCCAAAATGTTATAGTATTCCTAGTTATGCCAAAATGTTATAGTATTCCTAGTTATGCCAAAATTATATAGTATTCCTAGTTATGCCAAAATGTAATAGTGTTCCTAGTTATGCCAAAATGTAATAGTATTCCTAGTTATGCCAAAATGTAATAGTGTTCCTAGTTATGCCAAAATGTAATAGTGTTCCTAGTTATGTCAAAATGTAATAGTGTTCCTAGTTATGTCAAAATGTAATAGTATTCCTAGTTATGCCAAAATGATATAGTATTCCTAGTTATGCCAAAATGTAATAGTGTTCCTAGTTATGCCAAAATGTAATAGTATTCCTAGTTATGCCAAAATGTAATAGTGTTCCTAGTTATGTCAAAATGTAATAGTGTTCCTAGTTATGCCAAAATGTAATAGTGTTCCTAGTTATGCCAAAATGTAATAGTGTTCCTAGTTATGCCAAAATGTAATAGTGTTCCTAGTTATGCCAAAATGTAATAGTGTTCCTAGTTATGCCAAAATGTAATAGTATTCCTAGTTATGCCAAAATGTAATAGTATTCCTAGTTATGCCAAAATGTAATAGTATTCCTAGTTATGCCAAAATGTAATAGTGTTCCTAGTTATGCCAAAATGTAATAGTGTTCCTAGTTATGCCAAAATGTAATAGTGTTCCTAGTTATGCCAAAATGTAATAGTGTTCCTAGTTATGCCAAAATGTAATAGTGTTCCTAGTTATGCCAAAATGTAACAGTATTGCTAGTTATGCCAAAATGTAATAGTATTCCTAGTTATGCCAAAATGTAATAGTATTGCTAGTTATGCCAAAATGTAATAGTGTTCCTAGTTATGCCAAAATGTAATAGTATTCCTAGTTATGCCAAAATGTAATAGTGTTCCTAGTTATGCCAAAATGTAATAGTATTGCTAGTTATGCCAAAATGTAATAGTATTCCTAGTTATGCCAAAATGTTATAGTATTCCTAGTTATGTCAAAATGTCATAGCATTCCTAGTTATGACAAAATGTAATAGTATTGCTAGTTATGCCAAAATGTTATAGTGTTCCTAGTTATGCCAAAATGTTATAGTGTTCCTAGTTATGTGAAAATGTTATAGTATTCCTAGGTATGTGAAAATGTTATAGTCATGTTATATCATTCCTAGATTTCATTGCTTCCTGGTCTGTGGGAGGTATTTAACAACTAGTCATCCTTGAGATAATAAAATACAGAGAAGGACTAGCAGAAGAAGCGGCAGTATAAAGACTTCGCACTTATATTCGGCATGACAACTGTGTCGGCTCTGTTCTCCTATTTTATAAATGGGCCTCTTTAAACACACTGGGTGAGTAGCTTGTTATAGAGTGCCTGTGTGTTAGAGTGTGCCTGTGTGTTAGTGTGTGTGTGCTTCTGTGTGTGGTGTGTGTGTGTGTGTGAGAGAGAGCTCGGTCCTCTGGCGGTATCTAATGGAAGCTAATTTTGTATTAGAGCAGAATATAAAGCAAAGGATTCCCTCAGTGACCGTTATTAACCAATCCTGATTCTACGTGCAGTAGTAGCAGTAGTAGTAGTGAATGGAGTGTGGAGGAAATCTATAAACGCAATCAATAATTTAGGTTAGCAATTCAACAGCCAGGGCAGCAGAGCTTTCAGATTAGGATTTGGAGGATTTTGGTGGTAGTTCAATGGGGTAGATGACTGACTTTGAGCTGAGGATTTGCTAAGAGAAAAACCCAGAGATGCTGTTTGGCCATGTGACAGTGAGACATTCAGATATTCACATATTCTTGTATCCCGGTTATTAGAAACCCGGATAAGATGCCTGGGATATGCTGATCTTAGACAGGATACGTTGGCATGTAAACATCTTATCCCGTTAACTGTTGTTTTGTGGTCTGCGCAGGTTCAACTATAATGGGTGTTGTGTGATGAGGTTTTCATCTGACTGTCAAACAAATCACTTTTTTTTAAAAGTAGGCTACCTGTGCAGTTCGATCCACCATAATAATTTAGACTACTATAATTCATTTACTATAATTTAATGCTGGCTACTTTCACCCTTAAGGAGATGATTGTGGACTACAGGAAAATGAGGACCGAGCACCCCCATTCTCTTCGACGGGGCCTCACAAGTCCTCAACTGGCAGCTTCATGAAATAGTACCTGCAAAACACCAGTCTCAGCGTCAACAGTGAAGAGGCGACTCCGGGATGCTGGCCTTCTAGGCAGAGTTGCAAAGAAAAAGCCATATCTCAGACTGGCCAATAAAAAAAAAAGATTAAGATGGGCAAAAAAACACAGACACTGGACAGAGGAACTCTGCCTAGAAGGCCAGCATCCCAGAGTCGCCTCTTCACTATTGACGTTGAGACTGGTGTTTTTCAGGTACTATTTACTGAAGCTGCCAGTTGAGGACTTGTGAGGCGTCTGTTTCTCAAACTAGACACTAATGTAATTGTCCTCTTGCTCAGTTGTGCACTGGGGCCTCCCACTCCTCTTTCTATTCTGGTTAGAGACAGTTTGCGCTGTTCTGTGAAGGGAGTAGTACACAGCGTTGTATGAGATCTTCAGTTTCTTGGCAATTTCTCGCATGGAATAGCCTTCATTTCTCAGAACAAGAATAGACTGACAAGTTTCAGAAGAAAGGTCTTTGTTTCTGGCCATTTTGAGCCTGTAATCGAACCCTCAAATGCTGATGCTCCAGATACTCAACTAGTCTAAAGAAGGCCAGTTTTCTTGCTTCTTTAAAAAGAACAATAGTTTTTAGCTGTGCTAACATAATTGCAAAAGGGTTTCTAATGATCAATTAGCCTTTTAAAATTATAAACTTGGATTAGCTAACACAACATGCCATTGGAACACAGGAGTGATGGTTTCTGATAATGGGCCTCTGTACGCCTATATAGACATTCCATAAAAAATCTGCAGTTTCCAGCTGCAATAGTCATTTACAACATTAACAATGTTTACACTGTATTTCTGATCAATTTGATGTTATTTTAACGGACAAAAAATGTACTTTTCTTTCAAAAACAAGGCCATTTCTAAGTGACCCCAAACTTTTGAACGGTAGTGTATATATGTATACATGTTTTCAAAAAAATATAAGGGGGATTGGAAGTGACGCAGACAATTACATTAATGGAAGCTACAATCTATCTGCAATATTAAAGCTGATCTTCCCCCTTAAAAAAAAAATAGAATCTCTAATCTCAGATAGACTTTACATTTCATTTTTTATTTCTGTCTGGCTGTTCAAGCAGTGGGGATCGCGCCTCCATTCTATTTGAATAACTCTATATTTGTCCACTATATCAACCTGCCTGCTATTTATTTACTTTACCCATGTCCAATCATTCTACAAGATGACTTGAATGAGTAAAATCAAGTCAGTTGATTGGTCACATTGACCTCATTTACATGCGCACGTTATTCCGGATAGTAGCTCATATCCTGCTTAAGGTCTTATTTGTAATAAGCTGTTTACATGCAACTTTGATATCCCTCTCATGAGCATCCCTGTACCCATGAATAAACAGAATATTCCTCATTTCTTAAGTTCATATGGGTTGAATGGAATAGTAACTGAAACATGGACACTGACTGAAGGTCTATAACCTCTCACAGAATTATGCATTTCTTGCAGTGAAATTATACAACAAATGTTGAGAAATATGATTTCTTTCTTTCAGCATCTCTTGGGGAAATGTGAATGCACGTGCAATGTGTTATCTTGACGATGTTATGTAAGCAGAGAGTTTTTGAACCACATTAAATATGCACCCAAGACCATCAGAAGCATGTTTTGTCATTTTCTCAGCTTTTAATTTCCTAAACTGATCAAACTGATGACATTTGGACAATTTTCACAGGACCAATCTTTCCGCTGTTCTGGAGTAATTGTGTTTGCTCCCTGGTCCCTAAACAAAACAGACAACTTGTACTGGTGTTAACTAGTAGATTACTAATGCATTAATTCTATCAATTCTATTCATTCTTTTGGTCAGCACTACTTACATTAGCCTTTGGGTCAACAAGTTATGACAGAAGAGAAGCTGCATGTATCAAACTATTGTTGACAAACAAATTACCTACCAAATATCGGAAATTATAATATGGTCTTTCAAATGTCAGAAATTAAAAGCAGGAACTTGTCTAAATCAAATCAAATCAAATGACATTTTATTTGTCACATGCGTCGAATACAACAGGTGCAGACCTTACAGTGAAATGCTGACTTACAAGCCCTTAACCTTTTCTCAATATAGGGGGTGCTGTTTCCACTTTGGAAAATATCGTCTCCAAATTAAACTGCCTCATACTCAATTCTTGCTCGTACAATATGCATATTATTATTACTATTGGATAGAAAACAATCTCTAGTTTCTAAAACCGTTTGAATTATGTCTGTGGGTGAACCAGAACTCTTTCTGCAGCGAAATCCATGACAGGAACTGCGAAGGTCTGAAAACGAGGCTCTGTTCTCAGATCAGTTTAAAGCTCTGTATGTATCCTATGGGTCGACATGAACTGCACCCGCCTTCCCCTGGATGTCAGTAACCAATGAGAAGTGGAATGGAGTTTCTACGTAGTTCTCAGAGCTTATAAAAGGCCAAGGAACGAAGGGAGCTCTCTTTTCGTCGTTCGTCATTGCGCAAAGCAAGACCTCAGGATGGCATTTTGAAACGCTCAGTTATCGACCTTAGATATATCCGTCTGTAATTTAATTCGATATAGGTGTTAGAAACATCATAACTAAGTTATTTTAAACCGAGTTATATCAGTTTATGCGAGTATATTGCTATTTTCGGAATTTCCTTAGTATTGCCTTTTGAACATTTGGGCATGTTGTGGCCACATAGCTATTGTTGGCTGCTAATTCCGAAGTTGAAGACGACGTTTTACAACCAAGCAACGATTATTTTGGACAAAGGACCACTTGCCCAAGATTCTGATGGAAGCTCGTCCAAAAGTAAGAGCTATTTATGATGTTATTCCGTATTTATGTGGAAAAATGTAAACGCATTTGTCCGCCATTATTGCGGCACTAGTCTGGCTGTAACGCACACTGTATGTCTAGTAACGTTAATTTTAAAAATCTAACTCAGCGGTTGCATTAATAACTAATGCATCTTTCATTTGCTGTCCAACCTGTATTTTTTAGTCAAGTTTACGATTATTTATTGATTAGATTAGGTGCCTTTCCAAGATGGCGCCGTCGAGAATGCATTGCCTGTTGCCACTGATCACATTGTATAACCACGATTTGTGCTGCTAAATATGCACATTTTCGAACAAAACCTATATGCATTGTGTAATATGATGTTACAGGACTGTCATCTGATGAAGTATATCAAGGTTAGTCCAAAATTATATATCTTTTGCTGTATTGTTACGATCGCTAACCTGTGCTGCTGGTAAATTGCTTGTGTTTCTGGCTATTGTGCTAAGCTAATATAATGCTATATTGTGTTTTCGCTGTAAAACACAAAATCTGACATATTGGCTGGATTCACAAGATGTTGGGCTTTCATTTGCTGTACGCTGTGTATTTTTCAGAAATGTTTTAAGATGAGTAATTAGGTATTTGACGCTGGTCTCTGTAATTATTCTGGCAGCTTCGGCACTATTTCAGATTGCAGCTGCAATGTAGAACTGTGATTTATACCTGAAATATGCAAATTTTTCTAAAAAAACATATGCTATACAATAAATATGTTATCAGACTGTCATCTTATGAAGTTGTTTCTTGGTTAGTGGCTATATATATATCTTTATTTGGTCGAAATTGTGATAGCTACCCATGCAGGAAAAAAATGGTGGGAAAAAAAAGTTGTGTCTTTTGCTATCGTGGTTAGCTAATAGATTTACATATTGTGTCTTCCCTGTAAAACATTTTAAAAATCAGAAATGATGGCTGGATTCACAAGATCTGTATCTTTCATCTGGTGTCTTGGACTTGTGATTTAATGATATTTAGATGCTAGTATTTACTTGTGACGCTATGCTAGGCTATGCTAGTCAGCTTTTTTTACTGTGGGGGGTGCTCCCGGATCCGGGATGCGTAGCAAGCCTTTGGGTCAACAAGTTATGACAGAAGAGAAGCTGCATGTATCAAACTATTGTTGACAAACAAATGACCTACCAAATATCGGAAATTATAATATGGTCTTTCAAATGTCAGAAATTAAAAGCAGGAACTTGTCTAAATCAAATCAAATCAAATGACATTTTATTTGTCACATGCGCCGAATACAACAGGTGCAGACCTTACAGTGAAATGCTGACTTACAAGCCCTTAACCAACAATGCAGTTTTAAGAAAGAAAACACAAAAAAAGCAATAAAAGTATATTCTTTTCTGCAAACTTAACATGTGTAAATACTTGTATGAACATAACAGATGGCCCCAACTACAGGAAACGTATGATCTCTGTAATTGCAAACAAAGGTTTCTGTACCAAATATTAAGTTCTGCTTTTCTGATGTATCAAATACTTATGTCATGCAATAAAATGCAAATGAATTACTTAAAAATCATACAATGTGCTTTTCTGGATTTTTGTTTAGATTTTTGTTTAGATTCCGTCTCTCACAGTTGAAGTGTACCTATGATAAAAAATTACAGACCTCTACATGCTTTGTAAGTAGGAAAACCTGCAAAATTGGCAGTGTATCAAATACTTGTTCTCCCCACTGTATATACACCTATTTCTTTTAAATATATTTTCCTTTATTACTTTTCTAACCCTATCACCCCTCCCCTAATTGGAGTAAACTAGTGAACAACAATGCTAAAGGCTTCCACTTCCAGCTTAAACACACTATATTCATTTTACGAGCAAAGTCTATTTTACAATAGTTATATTTTTGTCACACCCTATTCTGTTTCACCTGTCTTTGTGCTTGTCTCCACCCCTCTCCAGGTGTCGCCCATCTCTCCATTTCCCCCTGTGTCTGGAATGGTCGCCCTAGCCTGAATACTGCAGTGGATGATGGCAGGTGCCTCTCGTTCTCTCGCTTCTCATCCTAAAAGAGCTTACGAAGCGCACAAGTGGTGCATGCTAAAATTACAATTACATGCACTTCAATATCCGCTCGGCCCACTGAAAAGAAACGGGCTCAGAAAATCAATGAATCCTCGTGTGGGGCGGCCCTGGGGAAGACGAAAGCAGGAAATCAGATATGAAAAGAGTTGATTTGCACCAAGGTTGGTCACCTTTACAACTGAATGCAGAAGGACCCTTCAATGAATATGAAGAGCATCAAGGTTACGGGCCCCATGCATTGCAAACAGGCATCAGATAGGCTGTAAAAGCCTCTGTAGAGTCAGAAGAGGAACACCACAGTGTATGTACAATAACGATGTGATGAACTGCAAACATAGCTACAGGGGAATTCTCAATTTAGCAGTACAGTAAAAACGCAAGTTAATTTTTCCATGAAGAAAGTGTAGAAAAACATCTATACGTCTCTATATATGAGCGTTTTCATACATAAATTCGGTACCCTGTTGTGGTTCCCCGGGAGCATTTGTGGGCCCTCTGAATCAGATCATTATTCTGCATGTCAATGTGTTTCTGACAAGGACCTGGGCAGGTTTTAAGGTCCTTGGCCACACATACCACCATGGACCGTGACCAGGAAATCCTTTTAGAACCCCGTCGCTGGTCAAGTGTATAAAGTGTATATGGAATTGTTAGGAAGTGTTAGAATAGATGAAAGGAGTTAGGCCTAGTCTGCACACCTCACCTAATGTCCTCTGCCTTGGGGGTAAACTCACTCCCCACTGACAGAAACAATATTGTTCGAGCATATTTAGATATTTTTTTGCACTATTTCATTATAGGACAGCAAGATGCCTCAGGCTAACAAATACAACAAAGTTTTTGCTTATTTTATTTATGTATATTTATGAAATGAGGGGTATTGTTTCGTCCTTTCGCAAATATGGGATTCATATAATACATTCAGTATCATTTCATATTACCAGTGCTGTTTCAGAGGAATGCCTGGAGGGCGTTTACGTTCTGGCTATCATATCGTGCTGATACGTTCAATAAGAGGTGGCTGTGTAGGACAGAATACAGTGCATTCGGAAAGTATTAAGACCACTTCACTTTATCCACATTTTGTTACGTTACAGCCTTATTCTAAAATGGATCAAATAAAAAAAATGTACTCATCTACACACAATACCCCATAATGACAAAGCCAAAACAGGTTTTGCGAATTTTTGGGAAATGTATTAAACATAAAAAACTGAAATACCTAATTTACATAAGTGTTCAGACCCACTTCTATGAGACTCAAAATTGAGCTCAGGTGCATCCTGTCTATATAAGGTCCCACAATTGACAGTGCAAAAACCAAGCCATGAAGTCGAAGGAATTGTCCATAGAGCCCCGAGACAAGATGTGGAGGCACATATTTGAGGAAGGGTACCAAAACATTTATGCCGCATTGAAGGTCCCCAAGAACACAGTGATCTCCATCATTCTTAAATGCAAGAAGTTTGGAACCACCAAGACTCTTCCTAGAGTTGGCCGCCCGGCCAAACTGAGACATCGGGGGAGAAGGGCCTTGGTCAGGGAGGTGACCAAGAACCCAATGGTCACTCTGACAGAGCTCCAGAGTTCCTCTGTGGAGATGGGAGAACCTTCCAGAATGACAACCATCTCTGCAGCCCTCCACCAACCAGGCCTTTATGGTAGAGTGGCCAGACAGAAGTCACTCCTCAGTAAAAGGCACATGACAGCCAGCTTGGACTCAGACCATGAGAAACTGATGAAACCAATATTGAACTCTTTGGCCTGAATGCCAAATGTCACCTCTGGAGGAAACCTGGCACCGCTAACCTGGCCAATACCATCCCCACGGTGAAGCATGGTGGTGGCAGCATCCTTCTGTGGGGATGTTTTTCAGAGGCACGACCTGGGAGACTAGTCAGGATTGAGGGAAAGATGATCGGAGCAGAGTACACAGAGATCCTTGATGAAAACCTGCTCCAGAGCGCTCAGGACCTCAGACTGGGGCAAAGGTTAACCTTCCAACAGGACAATGACCCTAAGCACACAGCCAAGACAATGCAGGATTGGCTTCGGGACAGGTTTCTGAATGTCCTTGAGTGGCCCAGCCAAAGCCTGGACTTGAACCCGATCGAACATCTCTGGAGAGACCTGAAAATAGCTGTGGAGTGAAGCTCCCCATCCAACCTGACAGAGCTTGAGAGGATCTGCAGAGAAGAATGGGAGAAACTCCCCAAATACAGGTGTGCCAAGCTTGTAACGTCATACCCAAGAAGACTCGAGGCTGTTATCGCTACCCAAGGTACTTCAACAAATTACTGAGTAAAGTGTCTGAATACTTATGTAAATGTGATATTTAAGTTTTTTATTTTTAATAAATCAGCAATAATTCTAAAAACCTGTTTTTGCTTTGTCATTATGGGGCATTGTGTGTAGATTGATGAGGGGGAAAAACGATGTAATATATTTTAGAATAAGGCTGTAACGTGAATACTCTGAATACTTTCCAAAGGCACTGTGTGTGTGTATATATATATGGTATATATATATGGTATATATATATGGTATATATATATATATATATATATATATGGTGATCCATCCATCTAAGTAACATAATGGGAAAATATGTTACCCAGATTAGCTTGTGTATACTATAAACCTACATTTGATATAATGAACAAAAATATAAACGCAACATTTAAAGTGTTGGTCCCATGTTTCATGAGTTGAAATAAACCCAGAAATGTTACATACGCACAAATTTGTTTACATCCCTGTTAGTAAACATTTGTCCTTTGCCAAGTCAACCTGACAGTTGTGGCATATCAAGAAGCTGAATAAACAGCGTTGTCATTACACAGGTGAACCTTGTGCTGGGGACAATAAAAGGCCACTCTAAAATGTGCAGGTTTGTCACACAACACAATGCCAAAGATGTTTCATGTTTTGAGGGAGCGTGCAACTGGCATGCTGACTGCAGGAATGTCCACCAGAGCTGTTGCCAGGGAATTTAATGTTAATTTCTCTACCATTAACTGCATCCAACAGAGAGAATTTGGCAGTACGTCCAATCGGCCTCACAACCACAGACCACATGTAACCATGCCAGCCCAGGACCTCCACATCCGGCTTCTTCACCTGGAAACTAGGCACCCGGACAGCTGATGAAACTGAGGAGTATTTCTGTCTGTAATAAAGCCCTTTTGTGGAGAAAAACTCATTCTGATTGGCTGGTCCTGGCTCCCAGGCCCACCCATGGCTGGGCCCCTACCTAGTCATGTGAAATGCATAGATTATGGCCTAATTTATTTATTTAAATTGACTGATTTCCTAATATGAACTGTAACTCAGTAAAATCATTGAAACTGTTACATGTTGTGTTTATATTTCTGTTCAGTATGGATCTATCATTTTATATGTATCAATTGATGGAAATAGGTACTTGACTGGACATTTATGGAAATTCCCTTTGCGTTTCCTAAGAAATTTTTAAACAAGAAAGAAACAAGAAAGATAACAAAAAATTATATCACATTTAAAAAAGAAATGTAAATGTATCACTGCAATGCATCTTCTGCAATCTACGAAGAAAAAATTAAAATACGTCAAGAAAAAATTAACTTTCTAGAAATCACACCACAACAACAGGAAGTAAACTTTTCTCTCATCAAGTGACTACACTGCATCCCTTCAAAATCAGCGCATCAATTGGTATAGTGCATTAATTAGCACAGCGCTAACAGGTGCATCTGCATACATGGAATACACAAAGGCCAACGCAGGAATACAAAAGGTGGAAACACAACCCTGAGGAGACTATTTGACCAGAGGAGACTATTTGACCACTGAAGGGGAGATGGGAGGAGTAAAAAGGAGAGGTGGGGGGGTCAGTCTGCATCTTCCAGAGGTGACAGCCGTGAAAGGTCCCGCTCCAACGAATCCATGGGGACACTAGCTGGAGTGACAATTATCACCACAGGGGTGCGGGGCAGGGGGGGCGGTCCCTACACGCTGTTGTAAATAAAAGATGGGGACGCTATTCTCAGCGTGGGCGTTGATGTGACACATACTGGGTTCGCTGACCACTCACATTTGCCACCATGCACCCGGAGTGCCATCTCCGAGAGGCTCAAATGCCAGATGCCAGTTTGTCAAGGCATACAAACGTATGCTGCTTACCCAGCCAGATATCAACAACACTGGTGAATTGCATTCAATAGCTTTAATAATTTTTATAATTACATTTTTTTACGGGGTGAATCAGCTTTAATATTGTAAACTCAGCAAAAAAAGAAACGTTCCTTTTTCATGACCCTGTCTTTCTGAGATAATTCGTAAAAATCCAAATAACTTCACAGATCTTCATTGTAAAGGGCTTAAACACTGTTTCCCATGCTTGTTCAATGAACCATAAACAATGAATGAACATGCACCTGTAGAATGGTCGTTAAGACACTAACAGCTTACAGACGGTAGGCAATTAAGGTCACAGTTATGAAAACTTAGGACACTAAAGAGGCCTTTCTACTGACTCTGAAAAACACCAAAATAAAGATGCCCAGGGTCACTGCTCATCTGTGTGAACGTGCCTTAGGCATGCTGCAAGGAGGCATGAGGACTGCAGATGTGGCCAGGGCAATAAATTGCAATGTCTGTACTAAGACAGCGCTACAGGGAGGCAGGACGGACAGCTGATCATCCTCGCAGTGACAGACCACGTGTAACAACACCTGCACAGGATCAGTACATCCGAACATCACACCTGCGGGACAGGTACAGGATTCGCAACAACAACTGTCCGAGATACACCAGGAAAGCACAATCCCTCCATCAGTGCTCAGACTGTCCGCAATAGGCTGAGAGAGGCTGGACTGAGGGCTTGTAGGCCTGTTGTAAGGCAGGTCCTCACCAGACATCACTGGCAACAACGTTGCCTATGGGCACAAGCCCACCGTTGCTGGAGCAGACAGGACTGGCAAAAAATGCTCTTCACTGACGAGTCGTGGTTTTGTCTCACCAGGGGTGGTGGTCGGATACGCGTTTATCGTCGAAGGAATGAGCGTTACACTCAGGCCTGTACTCTGGAGCGGGATCGATTTGGAGGTGGAGGGTCCGTTATGGTCTGGGGTGGTGTGTCACAGCGTCATCGGACTGAGCTTGTTGTCATTGCAGGCAATCTCAACGCTGTGCCTTACAGGGAAGACATCCTCCTCCCTCATGTGGTACCCTTCCTGCAGGCTCATCCTGACATGACTCTCCAGCATGACAATGCCACCAGCCATACTGTTCGTTCTGTGCGTGATTTCCTGCAAGACAGGAATGTCAGTGCTGCCATGGCCAGCGAAGAGCCCAGATCTCAATCCCATTGAGCACGTTTGGGACCTGTTGGATCAGAGGGTGAGGGCTAGGGCCATTTCCCCCCAGGAACTTGCAGGTGCCTTGGTGGAAGAGTGGGGTAACATCTCACAGCAAGAACTGGCAAATCTGGTGCAGTCAATGAGGAGGAGATGCACTGCAGTACTTAATGCAGCTGGTGGCCACACCAGATACTGACTGTTACTTTTGATTTTGACCCCTTCTTTGTTCAGGGACACATTATTCAATTTCTGTTAGTCATGTGTCTGTGGAACTGGTTCAGTTTATGTCTCAGTTGTTGAATCTTATGTTCATACAAATATTTACACATGTTAAGTTCGCTGAAAATAGACGCAGTTGACAGTGAGAGGACGTTTCTTTTTTTGCTGAGTTTAGATAGATTGTGGTTTCTATCAATGTAATTGTCTGCATCATTTCCAATCCCCTATTCTTTGCCAGATAAACAACACTTGTGAAATGTTTTCAATGTTCGATTTTCCCATAAAGTACACTTTTTCATATTTATCATGTGTATGAATATGGAAGTACAGTTGAAGTCAGAAGTTTACATACACCTTAGCCAAGTACATTTAAACTCAGTTTTTCACAATTCCTGACATTTAATCAGAGTAAAAATTCCCTGTCTTAGGTCAGTTAGGATCACCACTTTATTTTAAGATTGTGAAATGTCAGCTTTTATTTCTTTCATCACATTCACAGTGGGTGAGAAGTTTACATACACTCAATCAGAATATGGTAGCATTGCCTTTAAATTGTTTAACTTGGGTCAAACGTTTCAAGTAGCCTTCCACAAGCTTCCCACAATAAGTTGGGTGAATTTTGGCCCATTCCTCCTGACAGAGCTGGTGTAACTGACTCAGGTTTGTAGGCCTCCTTGCTCGCACACACTTTTTCAGTTCTGCCCACACATTTTCTATAGGATTGAGGTCAGGGCTTTGTGATGGCCACTCCAATACCTTGACATTGTTGTCCTTAAGCCATTTTGCCTCAACTTTGGAAGTATGCTTGTGGTCATTGTCCATTTGGAAGACCATTTGCTACCAAGCTTTAACTTCCTGACTGATGTCTTGAGATTTTGCTTCAATATATCCACATGATTGTCCTTCTCATGATGCCATCTATTTTGTGAAGTGCACCAGTCACTCCTGCAGCAAAGCACCCCCACAACATGATGCTGCCACCCCCGTGCTTCACGGTTGGGATGGTTCTGCAAGCCTCCCCCTTTTTCCTCCAAACATAACGATGGTCATTATGGCCAAACAGTTCTATTTTTGTTTCATCAGACCAGAGGACGTTTCTCCAAAAAGTACGATCTTTGTCCCCATGTGCAGTTGCAAACCGTAGTCTGGCTTTTTTATGCCGGTTTTGGAGCAGTGGCTTCTACCTTGCTGATCGACCTTGCTGATCGGCCTTTCAGGTTATGTCGATATAGGACTCGTTTTACTGTGGATATAGATACTTTTGTACCCGTATCCTCCAGCATCTTCACAAGGTCCTTTGCTGTTGTTCTGGGATTGATTTGCACTTTTCGCACCAAAGTACGTTCATCTCAAGGTGACAGAACGCGTCACCTTCCTGAGCGGAATGACGGCTGCGTGGTCCCATGGTGTTTATACTTGCGTACTATTGTTTGTACAGATGAACGTGGTACCTTCAGGCGTTTGGAAATTGCTCCCAAGGATGAACCAGACTTGTGGAGGTCTACAATTGTTTTTCTGAGGTCTTGAATGATTTCTTTTGATTTTCCCATGATGTCAAGCAAAGAGGCACTGAGTTTGAAGGTAGGCCTTAAAATACATCCACACGTACACCTCCAATTGACTCAAATGATGTCAATTAGCCTATCAGAAGCTTCTAAATCCATTACATAATTTTCTGGAATTTCAAAGTTGTTTAAAGGCACAGTCAACTTAGTGAATGTAAACTTCTGACCCACTGGAATTGTGATACAGTGTCTGTAAACAATTGTTATAAAAATGACTTGTGTCATGCACAAAGTAGATGCCCTAACCGACTTGCCAAAACTATAGTTTGTTAACAAGAAATTTGTGGAGCGGTTGAAAAACAAGTTTTAATTACTCCAACCTAAGTGTTTGTAAACTTCCGACTTCAACTGTAGGTGAAAGTGGCAAAAACACTGCTACTGTATTGGCATCAGTTTGGGACTCAAAAAGTAGACGCATAATATAACCAAATAACACAATGTAAACCCCACACATACTGGTTACATTACACAAGATCTATAATAATATAATATCCCTATTGCCATACATATCACATTGGGCTGATAACAAGAGTACATCCCCAGAGTATGTGTTCCATAAACCTCCCCATGTACTGGTATAAAAAGGTAAAAATGCGTTGCATATCTACATACACTGAGTGGACAAAACATTAAGAACACCTTCTTAATATTGAGTTCCACCCTCCCTATTGTCCTCAGAACAGCCTCAATTTGTCGGGGAATAGACTCCACAACGTTTCGAAAGCGTTCCACAGGGATGTTGACTCTAATGCTTCCCACAGTTGTGTCAAGTTGGCTGGATGTCCTTTGGGTGGTGGACCTTTCTTGATACTCATGGGAAACTGTTGAGCGTGAAAACCCCCAGCAGCATTGCAGTTCTTGACACACTCAAACCGGTTGCCTTGCACCTACTACCATATCCCGTTTCAAGGCACTTAAATGTTTTGTCTTGCCCATTAACCCTCTGAATGGCATACAAAAATCCTTCTTTAACCTGTTCCCTCGCATTCATCTACACTGCTTGAAGTGTATTTAACAAGTGACATCAATAAGGGATCATATCGTTCACCTGGATTCACCTGGTCAGTCTATGTCATGGAAAGAATGTTTTGTACACTCAGTGTAAGTTACAGACCTAAAGTCAAGGTAAATCACACAAGGCACCTATGGTCGGTATGTTTCATCAGTCACAATATCCCAACCATACTAGATCAAGCTGTGTTCTGGCCTGTGTGATGTATGCTGGTATTGACTCAGCTGGGCCACCATTCCTGTTAAACAGTCTCACTGGGGTATTTTGTCCTCATCCCCTGGCCCCCCTATCCCCTTGGCAGAAAAGCCTCTGTACCAGCATGGCTGCATTGGGCCGGTGGCCAGATCTACCCCTCTACCAGTTTACAGTGGCAAGGCAATCGCCAGGTTACCTACACAGCCACCAGTTAGAGAACGAGAAAGAGAAAGAAAGAGAGAGAGAGAGAGAGAGAGAGAGAAAGAGAGAAAGAGAGAAAAAGAGAAAGAGAGAAAGAGAGAAAGAGAGAGAGAAAGAGAAAGAGAAAGAGAAAGAGAGAGAGAGAAAGAGAGAGAGAAAGAGAAAGAGAAAGAGAGAGAGAGAAAGAAAGAAAGAGAAAGAGAGAGAGAGAAAGAGAAAGAGAGAGAGAAAGAGAGAGAGAGAGAGAAAGAGAGAGAGAGAGAGAGAAACACCTTCAGAAGGTCAAAGGGTGTTTGTGATTGAGACTGCTGGTAGTTAGTCCACATTCATTGTCTGTGGCTCTACAGTACATGCAATGGTGAACCATAAAGAGATTGGTTGTTTGTGAGCCACTTTGCGAGGTGCTGCAAATATTGTCAGTCAAAGCACAATAGAAAGAACGGAACGGCAAGCCGAGCAATTGCCTCACTACTAGTGACAGCACGTTCCAAGCCGTCGGTCTCCATAGAAACAGTTTGAACAGCGCTCAGGCAGTGCCGTCATATATACCATTTTTAATGGCATCTAATTTGATATAATTGACGCCGAGAGATTGGGTCAGCGCAGGGATAATAATGTAAAATACAACAGACATGGTGTAGAGGCAGGAGCGATTGAAGCCTGTGTGAGATTTATAGGGAACGGAGAGTGCCGTGTTTATGAAGATACCGGCTAAAATCTGGCAATTTATAACTGACAGTTTATTCAAAACATTATAAGGCAAGTAAGCAGAGTTGTTAACTCATTTTGGGTACATGTGAATGTAAAAAAAAAAGCAATTATGCTTACCAAGAAATGGAACACAATTGAATTAACTGTTTTTGAACAAATCAACTGTCCCACATCTGGCAACTGTCCTTAATCTTCTGCTGAAAACTTCAGCTACTGATGCTGACAAAATAGGACCGCCAACAGCAATGATGACACTGTACACCATAACTGAAATGCACCTACTTATATCGGAAACACTAGTTAACTGTTGGCACAGTATAGTCCGTCTCTCTCATACACTGTAAAAGGGCTAAACATCTTGTCATACGTAAACAGGTGTGAACAAGACAATGATGTATAGACACCATTCACAGAGGGGCGATGTAAGGACAATGTGTTGCATTAATGCTGAGGTTTATTATAAGAACAGTGTCAACCTAAATATCCGGCATAACATACAGAAAGTATTCATACCCCTGGACTTTTCCCACATTTTGTTGTGTTGCAGCAAAATGGGTTAAATGTATTGTTCACACCCATCTACACTCAATACCACATAATGACAGTGAAAACTTGTTTTGACACTTTGCACATTTATTGAAAATGGAATTTACATAAGTGTTCACACCCCTGAGTCAATACATGTTAGAATCACCTTTGGCAGCGATTACAGAGTCTTTCTGGGTACGTCTCTAAGAGCTATCCAGACCTGGATTGTGCAACACTTGCCCATTATTCTTTCAAAATTCTTCGAGCTCTGTCAAATTGGTTATTGATCATTGCTAGACAACCAATTCCAGGTCTTGCCATAGATTTTCAGGTAGATTTAAGTCAAAACTGTAACTCTGCCACTCAGGAACATTCCCTGTCTTCTTGGTAAGCAACTCCAGTGTCGATTTGGCCTTGTGTTTTAGGTTATTGCCCAGCTGAAAGGTAAATTAATCTCCCAGTGTCTGGTTGAAAGCAGACTCAACCAAGTTTTCCTCTAGGATTTTTTTCTGTGCTTAGCTCCATGCCATTTATTTTTTATCCTGGATAAACTCCCCAGTCCTTAACGATTACAAGCATACCCATAACATGATGCAGCCACCACTATGCTTGAAAATATGGAGAGTGGTACTCAGTAATGTGTTGTATTGGATTTGCCCCAAACACAACACATTGTATTCAGGACAAAAGTGAGTGAAGGAGTTTATTATTTTGTTTAACATGCAAACTGGATGCATTTTTTTACATTTTTATTCTGTACAGGCTTCCTTCTTTTCACTCTGTCAATTAGGTTAGTATACTGTAACTATAATGTTGTTGATCCATTCTCGGTTTTCTCCTATCACTTCCATTAAAGTCTGTAACTGTTTTAAAGTCACAATTGGCCTCATGGTGAAATCCCTGAGCGGTTTCCTTCCTCTCCGGCAACTGAGTTAGGAAGGATGCCTGTATCTTCAAAGTGACTGGGTGTATTGATACACTGTCTACAGTGTAATTAATAACTTCACCATGCTCAAATGGATATTCAATGTCTGCTTTTATATTTTTAACCATCTACCAATAGGTGCCCTTCTTTGCGAGGCATTGGAAAACCTCCAAGGTCTTTGTGGTTAAATCTGTGTTTGAAATGATCTGCTCGACTGAGGGACCTTACAGATAATTGTATGTGTGGGGTACAGAGATGAGGAAGTCATTCAAAAATCACGTGAAACACTATTAATGCACACAGTGAGTCCATGCAACTTATTAGTTGACTTGTTAAAGGTGCAATATGCAGAAATCGCTCTGCCATTTCCTGGGTGCTAATAGTTTGCCTCTTTTTAGTTTATTTCGCAATACAAGCAATGTACAGTGTAGAGAATCATTGTACCATCTAAACTGCTGTGAAATATATTTTCTAAACCATAAAATATTGAATTTTCAGCTGTTTGAAGTTGGTGTACAAAATCGAAAGTAGAAGATGCAAAAATTTTCACTTCAGAACGGGGAAGCATAGAAATAGCGCACATAGAGCATATCTACCCCTTCTTAGAATTGCTTTCAAGGAGAATGACACATCTATAACTCACTTTTCTATGTGAATTTGGTAGGGTTGTCCCCAAAACGTACATAATGTAGCTTTAGGCTTGCCATAATGGGGTTGAATACTTATTGACTCAAGACATTTCAGCTTTCCATTTGTAATTAATATGCCAAAAATTTCAAAATACATAATTCCACTTTGACATTATGGGGTATTGTGTGAAGGCCAGTGACAAAAATGCTCAATTTAATAAAATGTTTATTCAGGCTGTAGCAACAAAATGTGGAAAAAGTCAAGGGGTGTGAATACTGTCTGAAGGCACTGTACCTGCAATTCGCAAACAGGTGTACAACGAATACAACAAAATATATAGGCTAGCCCATTCAGAGAGGGTGAGCCACAGGAAATGCAAAGTTGTAGTGTATTCAAAGTTTTAATAGGCTTTTCAAGTTTGTATTTTCCACTCATTTCCGGACTGGATTTTCCCAAAAGGAAATGGGTATCAACCCCTACAAAATTGTTTCCCATGGCAACGTGATCACCCATTGAAATCCTGTTGCTGCAGGATTATTTTACTGGTGCGACAATACTGATCAAAGTAAGACACGACACCTGTATAAAGACAATAGATTTCAGTTATATGAGGACAATGTGTTTCATTACCACTGAGGTGTATTATAAGGACATGCAGTGTCACCCTCTCACCCATGTCATGAACACAATGTATTACTCATTCCCACAGGAAGGAGATGGAATAACTGTGGACGTATAATGAGCAGTCAGTCCCAGATGAGGCCAGACGAGGCAGCATCCCAAACTGCACCCTATTCCCTATATAGTGCATTCCTTTTCACCAGAGCCCAGGACTCTGGTCAAAAGTAGTGCATTACGTAGGGAAAAGGTGCCATTTTGGGGACGCAGACACTGGAACAGCTAAGGCTCAGTAAATAACAGTCCTTGTAGAACTTTAATAACGTCAAGGCTGAGGCACGCTGGTAACTGTCAGATAATCACCTCCCTCCCTCTCTCTTGTTCTCTCTTGCTGTCTTGCTCTCTTTCTCTCGCTCTCTCTCTGTCAATCTTTCTCTCTCGCTGTCTTGTTTTATGGCACCATAAAGTGACTCTGTGTACCTTGTCAAAAAGCGATGAGGTCGTACAAAGATTGCCAATGTTTTCCGTCCACTACTCAACTCTCTTCCATTACCCCCACTGATGGATACACCGCAGCCGGAGAGTGGAGTGAGAACGGCTAGCGCAGACCAGTGACTGAATTTAACAGGAGAAATGTACCGTAGGGCATGCCTATCCCACTCTATGAGTTTTATTTTCCATTTTTCCCCCCTGTTAGAGTGACCAATAAGACAGACACTGGGCAACGGAAAGAGAGAGAGAGGGAGTGAGAGAGAGAGACATAGAGAGTGAGTAAGGCAGTCAGTTCTCTCTCTCCCTGTCCCTCTCTCCCTCATCCCTTGTTCGTGGGGCAGGCGCCAGTTGAACCGTGAGGCCCTTTTGTTCAGGCGAGCGTGAAATTCTGAAACATGACAGTGGAGACGCCGAGACACGGTCCGTATCCTTTCGGGAAAGCCGAGAGTATTAGGGCTTCTGAACACCCCTGAAGAAGGAAGGATGGAGTGAGAGACTGATTGAAGAAGCCTCGATTCCCTCAACCTGATAATAAAACAACTGAAAGTTGACATACAGTACATCAGTCTGACTGACACTCCAACCCTCTGATGGGCTTGACTTGAGTGGAACTACACTGCACCCGTGTCTCATATCATTCACCAACACCAATCTGTTATAGCGTCAGCAACACGCATCAGGGTCAATCCAACTAGTTTTACCATACCATTTGTTACAGTTCAATCTTCGCTGTTTCAGTTTACTCGGCACTCTGAGACAACAGTATTGTTCAGGCTTTGCTGCTTGATCTTAACGTGTTATGGCGATTATGTTGATTGAAATTGAGAAAATTACAAAAGTATTTTGAGAAGAAGTATTAAAGTAAACAAAATGAGTTGCTTCCCCCGTTATGACTTCAATATAAGAGGTCAAATAAATCACATAGAGCTTTGAGGCCAGTGCAGTGACGAGGGGGGAAGCATGCTGAGATCATGATAGTCATACCCTGGATCTAGTTTAGTCCCGTGGAATAAATATTGTGGATCTAAATGTTTTTCCTCATAATCCTGGACTATCGGACCACCATCTTTTACGTTTGCAATTGCAACAAAAAATCTGCTCAGCCCCCAACCAAGGATTATCAAAAGCCTCGCTATAAATTCTTGGACAACCCAAAGATTCCTAGATGCCCTTCCAGACTTCCTCCACCTACCCAAGGACGTCGGAGTAGAAAAATCAGTTAATCGCCTAATTGAGGATCTAAATTTAACCTTGAATAATACCCTAGATGCAGTCGCACCCCCAAAACAAGAAATCAACTCCCTGGTATATATAAAATGAAGCAAGGTGGAATGGAAATGGCGCTCCACCAAACGAGAAGTCTTCTGACTAGCTTGGAAGCTAGTACTGTGCAATATTGAAGAGCCCTTACTGCTGCTCGATCAGCCTACTTTTCCAACCTGATTGAGGACAATAAGAACAATCCCCCAAAAACATTTTTTTACTGTCGCAAAGCTAACTAAAAAGCAGCATTCCCCAAGAGAGGATGGCTTTCACTTCAACAGTGATGATTTCTTGAACTTCTTCTAGGAAAAGATCATGGTCATCAGAAAGCAAATTACAGACACCTCTTTGAATCTGCATATTTCTCCAAAACGCAGTTGTCCTGAGTCTGAACAGAAATACCAGGACCTCGGATCAATACAGACAATCAGGTTTTTTATCCTGTATCTCTCGACACATTCACAAAATTAGTAATGGCCTCTAAACCTTCTAGCTGCATACTGGACCCTATTCCAGCTAAACTACTGAAAGAGCTACTTCCTGTACTTGGCCCTCCTATGTTGAACATAATAAACATCTCCCTATCCTACGGATGTGTACCAAACTCACTAAAAGTGGCAGTAATAAAGCCTCTTCTAGATTAGACTACTGCAATGCTCTACTCTCTGGCTACCCGGATAAATCACTAAATAAACATCAGTTAATGCTACATACAGCTGCTAGAATCTATCATATTACTCCAGTGCTAGCCTCTCTATACTGGATTCCTGCTAAGGCTAGGGCTGATTTCAAGGTCTTACTGCTAAACTACAAAGCATTACATAGACTTGCTCTTACCTGTCTCTCCGATTTGGTCCTGCCATACATACCTACACGTGTGCTACAGTCACAAGACGCAGGCCTCCTTACTGTACCTAGAAATTCTAAGCAAACAGCTGGAGGCAGGGCTTTCTACTATAGAGCTAGCTTTTTATGGAATGGTCTGCCTGTCTAGGTGAGAGACGCAGACACGTTCTCGACCTTTACGTTTTTACTAAAGACTCATCTCTTCAGTAGGTCCTATGATTGAGTGTAGTCTGGCCCAGGGGTGCGAAGGTGAACGGCAAGGCACTTGAATGACGAACCACCCTTGCTGTCTCTGCCTGGCCGGCTTCCCTCTCTCCACTGGGATTCTCTGCCTCTGACCCTATTACGGGGGCTGAGTCACTGGCTTACTAGTGCTCATCCCTAGGAGGGGTGCGTCACGTCGTGCCAGGCTTTTTTGAGCTATACTCGACTTGAGTGGGTTGAGTAACTGCCGTGATCTTCCTGTCCGGTCTTGCGCCCCCATCGGGCTTGTGCAGTGTAGGAGCTCTTCGTGGGCTATACAAATCAAATAAATCTAACTTTATTGGTCACATACACGTGTTTAGCAGATGTTATTGCGGGTGTAGCAAATGCTTGTGTTTCTAGCTCGGACAGTGCAGTAATATCTAACAAGTAATATCTAACAATTTCACAACATATACCCAATACACACAAATCTAAGTCAAGGAATGGAATTAAGAATATATAAATATATGGACGAGCAATGTTAGAGCGGCATAGACTAAGATACAGTACAATAGTATGGAATACAGTATATATATATGAGATGAGTAATGCAAGCTATGTAAACATTATTAAAGTGACTAGTGTTCCATCTATTCAAGTCTATGTATATAGGCAGCAGCCTCTAATGTGCTCGTGATGGCAATTTAACAGTCTGATGGCCTTGAGATAGAAGCTGTTTTTCAGTGTCTCGGTCCCAGCTTTGATGCACCTATACTGACCTCGCCTTCTGGATGTTAGCAGGGTGAACAGGCAGTGGCTCGGGTGGTTGTTGTCCTTGATGATCTTTATGGCCTTCCTTTGACATAGGGTGGTGTAGGTGTCCTGGAGGGCAGGTAGTTTGCCCCTGGTGATGCGTTGGGCAGACCGCACCAACCTCTGGAGAGCCTTGCGGTTACGGGCGGTGCAGTTGCCGTGATACAGCCCGATGCGCTCAATTGTGCATCTGTAGAGGTTTGTGAGGGGTTTTAGGTGCCAAGCCAAACAGCTGGAGGCCTTGTCTCAGGGTAGTAAGTTGGTGGTCTGTTGATATCCCTCTAGTGGTGTAGCGGCTGTGCTTTGGCAAAGTGGGTGGGGTTATACCCTGCATCGTTGGCCCTGTCCGGGGTTATCATCGGATGGGGCCACAGTGTCCCCCGACGCTCCCTGTCTCAGCCTCCAGTATCTATGCATCAATAGTCTATGTGCAGGGGGGCTAGGGTCAGTCTGTTATATCTGGTGTAATTCTCCTGTCTTATCTGGTGTCCTGTGTGAATTTAAGTGTGCTCCCTCTAATTATCTCCCTCTCTCTTCCGCTCTCCCTCTCTCCCCTCCCAGAGGACCTGAGCCCTAGGACCATGCCTCAGGACTACCTGGCCTGATGACTCCTGGCTGTCCCAAGTCCACCTGGTCGTGCTGCTGCTCACATTTCAACTGTTCTGCATGCACCTTTGGAACCCTGACCTGCTCACCGGACGTGCTACCTTGACCTGCTGTTTTCGACTCTCCCTCTCTCTCTACCACACCTGCTGTCTCGACCTCTGAATGCTCGGCTATTAAACGCCAATTGACATTTACTCCTGAGATGCTGACCTGTTGCACCATCTACAACCACTGTGATTATTATTTGACGTGCTGGTCATCTATGAACATTTGAACGTCTTGAAGAACAATCAGGCCTTAATGACCATGTACGCTTATAATCTCTGCAAAACACAGCTAAAAGAGGACTGGCCATCCCTCAGAGCCTGGTTTCTTCCTAGGTACCGTGCTTCTAAATCGGCATTGCATGCTGTTTGGGGTTTTAGGCTGGGTTTCTCTATAAGCACTTTGTGGCATCTGCTGATGTAAAAAGAGCTTTATAAATACATTTGATTGATTGATACAGCCCATGACATAATTTCCCCCTCTCCTCTAACCAAGGGAGGTCGTTTTCTTTTGATCGATTCGAGGGGAATGCCGGGGAGATAATGGAATAGTATGGGGTGGGGGTGTGAGGAGGGGGAGGTAAATGATACTGTATACTATGAGGAGAAGACGGAGGCAGCATGATGATGCTTTGGCTAACCATCTCCCTATCTAACTATCTCTCTCCAAAAGGAGATCCTCGCAGGCGTTCGTTTGGGCCATGACCTTCACTTCCTTCTCCGCCTGGCTTCCTTCTCCGCCTGGCTCCATCCCAAAAACACATTCTGGACGCACTGTAACCTCCCTTTAAATAGCAGGTATCTGCAGTTCTTTGTCTAAAAAAATGCTTCACCCAACTCAAATTCTTACGTTTTCAACTGACTAAAATTCAGCCGGAGGCCTTATATAATGTCCAGCACACAGGCTAAGCTAGTCCACACTTGAGGGAATCCAGTGTCACACCTTTTTCCCCGATATGAGCATAGCAATTAGCGTTCGGCTTGAGCCCTCTGCTCTCAAAGCAGGGGAAGCGATCCCTCCAACCTGCGGCAGTGTGCGCAGGTGCGTGTGCACCTTGGTAGAGAAATTAACATCCATCACATTGTTATAGTGAGGCCTGGTTTGGTCCCTAATGGCTGGCCGGGGATCATTGAATCTCTCCGCTCTCCGACTGAAACCCACAGGCCTATTATAATCAACCACGAGCAACATCATTGGCTCGTTTGGGATAAATGTCACTCTGAGATGTGCTTAGCCTCCGCTGCCCTTCGCCGGTAACACCATCCACAGATACTGGCGAAAGTATGTATACCTTTATTTAACTAGGCAAGTCAGTTAAGAACAAATTCTTATTTACAAACCGGGACGACGCTGGGCCAATTGTGCGCCGCCCTATGGGACTCCATAGTAACGCCTCAAGCACTGAGATGCAGTGCCTTAGACCACTGTGCCACTCGGGAGCCGAAATAGTCACAGGTAGACCATTCATGTCCAGGATTTGTCGTTCAAGTATGCAGTACGGGTTTTGTAGATATACTGTAGGGGTTGGTGGTCAACAAGCTATGTCTGTCACAATCAGCGAACCCTGATTGGAGTACCCTTCATGAGGTGATTCATTGGGTGCAGGCGGTTGCAAAAATGACTTAAAACATGCACATTTTGAATAATGTGGGAAGATTATTGACACAAGAGTTTTTGACATGAAGAACTATGCATTAAAACCCAAATTGTGCATACATGGAAGGGGGTGATAACGAGGTCTTGTCTGATTAGTGGGTTATCTATGCCTTTCTCCCCCTCTCTTTATCTCTCTCTCTACCTCTATCAATCTCTGCCTAGTTCTCTCCATCTGTCTCTGTCACGCCCTGACCACAGAGAGCTTTTTTATTCTCCATTTTGGTTATGTCGGGGTGTGACTAGGGTGGGTAATCTAGGTTGTTTTTTTCCTAGGTTGGCATGGTATGGTTCCCAATCAGAGGCAGCTGTTTAGCGTTGTCTCTGATTGGGGATCATATTTAGGCAGCCATTTCCCCACAGTTTTTTTGTGGGATCTTGTTTATGTGTAGTTGCCTGTGAGCACGCCATAGCTTCACGTATCGTTTGCTGTTTTTTTTTTTATTGTTTTGTGCGTTTCGCAAATAAAAAGATGTGGAACCCATATCACGCTGCGCCTTGGTCCGAATGTTATTTCGACGACCGTGACAGTCACACAGTGGAGTCTCTCACAGGTCAGAGAAGCAGTGTTCTGCCCACCATGTGCTGAAAGATTCATACTCTTGCCGTCTCGGTCTCTATCTCCGTCTCTCTCTCGCTCTCTCTCCCTCTCAGATGAGAAGATGAACAGATGTATGTTCAGGGAGGACGTCTGGGATCGAGGGGCTATAGCTGAGGAATAGGACTGTCTGGGTCAGGTGAAAACCCAAATGGAATGAGCTCTGCTCTCCTCAATTCGCTGCCTTTAACTATTGCCTGCTCTGAACTTAGCATAATTGTATTAATGAAATATACCTCATGACTTTTACGTCTCATAGATCAGACCTTTATAATACCACTTTTAAAATGGCTAAAACTGGCATAGCGCTGTTCTACCCATCTTTGCGCTTTCCCTTAACTGCCGAAAATATATAATGTTCTACGTAGAAAAGTCATAGATCAGACCTTAAATAGAAGGCAATGTACAATATATTATAAAAACAGCTGCTAGTAACAATACCCCTGCGTCAAAGCACTTCACACTTCCTTCCTTTCATGGATCTAATCTTCACCTCATGGTGATATCATAGCCCATTAGCATGGTGTGAGACTGTTTAATGGCATCCCATAATTACATAAATACAGTCACACAGCATCAGGTTGCCTATTACCACGGCGATATAGGAATGCCAATGGTGTACATAGAACCAGCCATCTCCATAAAAACACACATTAGCTATTCATCACCAACGTCTTGTGGATCCTATTTCTCAACGCATGTTTTCACCGTGAGCGTTCAAACGAGCACACGTCTACCGCGGCGTCAACTTATTCCAGAGTCCCGGCACATGCATCTGGACTGCGTTCATCTATATACATGAAAGAGACCCTGCAGGTTTTCAATTGACCTTTATTGATAACAAAGGAGACGGACGAGCAATACGCTGCTATAGCTACCACAGAGGTCCTATCAATCTAGACCAAGCAGGGGGTGTGTGTGTGTGTGTGTGTGTGTGTGTGTGTGTGTGTGTGTGTGTGTGTGTGTGCGGCATGTCTAAGCCACCGCGGCTCACATGGTTGAAGCAGTCTGAGACCAGCTGGCTGTGAAGTGTCAGGCAGCATACATAAGCCATTGTTTACCATGAATAATATTCCCTCTGAAGGGATCCGATAAGTAGAAGGGAAAGGAAGGTACATAACCTGATGGAAATTAAAAATACACTGAACAAAAATAAACGCAACGTGCAACAATTTCGAAAGTTCATATAAGGAAATCAGTCAATTGAAATGCATGCATTAGGCCCTAACGTACTGCCAAATTCTCTAAAACGACGTTGGAGGCCGCTTATGGTAGAAAAATGTACGTTAAATTCTCTCCATCAACACTGGTGGATATTCCTGCAGTGAGCATGCCAATTGCAAGCTCCCTCAAAACGTCAGACATCTGTGGCATTGTGTTGTTTGACAAAACTGCACATTTTAGTGGTCTTTTATTGTACCCAGCACAAGGTGCACCTGTGTAATGGCAATGCTGGTTAATCAGCTTATTGATATGCCACACCTGTTGCGTGGATGGATTATCCCGGCAAAGGAGAAATGCTCACTAAAAGGGACGTATAAAAACGTGTGCCAACCTTTTAGAGAAAATACGGCTTTTTATGCACTTTACATGTTGCGTTTCTATTTGTGTTCAGTATTTTTGTTTAGCACTTTAATAAAAGAGAAACACTGGGTATTAATATTGTATTAAGTCCATGTCATTGTGTGATGCAACTCAGTAGTTCAGCAAAGCTTATTACCATTGGCTTCTGCAATGTACCCTAAAGGCCTGTAGCGTACTCTTTTACCCAGAAATGATAGCGTTGTCAGTACAGAGAGGCTCAGAAGGCCCAGTATGGCTATTAGGCTTTGATTCAGGGGGAGTATGAAGAGGGCATTGATCCAAAGCTAGGCCTGCTCAGTCTCAGTGCAGGTGGTGCCCAGAACCCAGAACCCAGACCCAGCTGTCAGCCCAGCCAGTGAACAGGGAGACATAGTGCTGGTGGATACAGAGGGCAGGAGGGTAGAAACTTGTCAACGCCACACAGACCCTGAGAGGATTAGAGGAGAAATAAATATGTGGAGGACGAATGATCCAGACCCCTTCTCATCCCTCCTGCCCTCTTCTTTCAACGTCAGAGGACAGCTTCAGTACCCCTCTTCCACACACACACACACACGCATATGTATGAATACACATTATACATGCAGATATGCACACACACGCATGCACACACACACACACGCTCCTGGCTGAGGAGAGGGTTGGGAGAGAAAGTGGAAAGTGGCCTAGAGAATAATGCATGAGCGATACTTTTATTGTGCATCATTATGTGCTTTTTATGGTTTTTAATATGATGTTATTGCCAGAGGGCTTTTTCTTGCAATTACTTAGTGGCACGACCATATTTATAACTTTTGTCTTTCACATTTATTCCAGGGTAAATATTCACTCAGTGGAGGCTGCTGAGGGGAGGATGGCTCATTAGAATGGCTGGAACTGAACGAATGGGATGGCGTCAAACCATGTGTTTGATGTATTTGATACCATTCCACGCATTCCGCTCCAGCCATTACCACGAGCCCATCCTCCCCAATTAAGGTGCCACCAACCTCCTGTGTATTCACTACTATACTGCATGTTGCTGCCGACATTAATGATATAGTCAATTATACCGAGCAGATGCAATATGAATGCTGTGAGGATAGTTTCCACTGAATATGAAAGGCCTGACAAGTTTACGGTGGGAACTGTCCTTCAGTTGGTTGTATTCACCCGGGGGGTCCCTAATATTTGCAACGTAACAGAGGAGTCATTATAAGTGGTGCACAGGAAGGAATAGCCTTAATGAAAGGAACATCCACATGACCCAAATGAGCGTGAGCAGCCGCCGACAAATCTCACACACACACACACACACACACACACACACACACACACACACACACACACACACACACACACACACACACACACACACACACACACACACACACACACACACACACACACACACTCTCTCTATCTCTCTCATTTGTTTGACGCTAAAGGCTAAAGACAACCTAACATAATGGGCGGTGTCATGCCGTCTCGCCCGAGTGTGTCACTTGTGGAGCCAATTGATTATTTTTAACCAAAGCAGATGGTGTAATTACCCTTTTAGAAGCATAAGTGAGTGCCTGGCATTAATGATTAATTTGCCTTGTGGTGCCGTAAAATCAGAAGGACTTTGATGGGTGAGTTTTGACTTGACAGGGGGATGCTACAGTCTGGGAGTCTTTCTTTCTTTTGGCAGACCTGTCACTTGTATTGTTTTACAGCTGAGAGAGGAGGCTGGGTGAGTTCTGACTTGACAGGCTGGAACTTCATTTAGTTGTGTGTTTGTTCTCTCATTACGGCACACTGATAGGGAAGACATAGGAGGGTGTCGTGAAGTAATGGGACCCGGGGTTTCATGTCCGACAGGATCCTATCTTGACAGTTACAGCTACTGAAGCCGAAGAAAATCGAATGTCGACTCCACTCAAGAGGTACACGGAAAACCCATCAAACTAGGACAGAAATCCAATGCACAATGTGTGGGAACACATCTAATGTGTGGGAACAGTCACACGTTGGATGTGTGGGAACAGACACACATTGGATGTGTGGGAACAGACACACATTGGATGTGTGGGAACAGACACACATTGGATGTGTGGGAACAGACACACATTGGATGTGTGGGAAAAGACACACATTGGATGTGTGGGAACAGACACACATTGGATGTGTGGGAACAGTCACACATTGGATGTGTGGGTTTCAGACACACATTGGATGTGTGGGAACAGACACACATTGGATGTGTGGGAACAGACACACATGGGATGTGTGGGAACAGTCACACATCGGATGCGTGGGAACAGTCACACATTGGATGTGTGGGAACAGTCACACATTGGATGTGTGGGAACAGTCACACATTGGATGTGTGGGAACAGTCACACATTGGATGTGTGGGAACAGTCACACATTGGATGTATGGGTTTCAGACACACATTGGATGTGTGGGAACAGTCACACATTGGATGTGTGGGTTTCAGACACACATTGGATGTGTGGGAACAGTCACACATTGGATGTGTGGGTTTCAGACACACATTGGATGTGTGGGAACAGTCACACATTGGATGTGTGGGTTTCAGACACACATTGGATGTGTGGGTTTCAGACACACATTGGATGTCTGGGAACAGTCACACATTGGATGTGTGGGTTTCAGACACACATTGGATGTGTGGGAACAGACACACATTGGGATTTTGCCAGCAAAATACATACAAAGCATGTTTTATATGTCCCCCCTCCGACTCTATGGTTAATTCTTGGACATCATAAAATGAAAAGTTCAAAGAGTTCCAACTTTAACCTCTGAACAATAAGAACATTTTGAGAATCTTACACCTTTGATGTCTTGACAATAAGAATGTTTTAAATGCACTTCACATTTTTTGGAACATCTGATGTTAACTACAATATAAGTAATTTTGTGATTTTCTTGGTCTGGCAACAAATGAAGTCCAATACAAATTACTTCACTCCAGCCACAGCAATTCATCACACTTTAACTGTTTTTAATCAAGCAATTTAGGGCTATTTACCAAAGCTATACTGGTCAATACTGTGAGACAGCTAATAGGCGAATTAAAGCAACAAGTCAATATTACTTTGGCTGTACATTGCCCTGGGGGCGAGCAATCAAGCAAGACAGAGACACCTCAGAGAAACTGATTAAACTGTAAAATAATCAACAGCACAGCGTGTTTTGGTGAAAGCGTTACAAAAGACTTACGGTAGTTGCCTACTGCAACCAAAACCCTGAACTTTCAAGCAAATGCTTTGCATATGGAAAAGCTTTGCTTAACTGCCATCCAGCTAAGTGTCATGAGGCCAGAGGGGTTCTAGGTTTCTGGACATGATCCATAGGTTAAATGAGGTCCGGTTAGGCCCATATACTGCGAAAGGACAGCCTTTGGCCCATATACTGCGAAAGGAGCCACAGGGACTGTAAAAAAAAAAAACACCCCACGAAGGCATCAAATCAATCCATATTTCACTTGTTCTCTTCTCTCTCTGGTCTCTCTCTCTTTCTCTCCCTCCTTCCTCTAATGCATCAAAATCAATACATTGATGGAGGGCAACAAGAATAATACATTTAAAAGTGTTTGGCGATTTTTCATTTCCGAGAAGCTGTTACTGTTCGGTTCCTTATCAGCGTTCCACTAATGTTTCTCTGTGTCTCTCACGCGGTGGGCAGAGAGACAGTCTCTATTTCTCTCACGTAGAAGGCAGAGAGACAGACAGTCTCTGTTTCTCTCATGTGGAGGGCAGAGAGACAGACAGTCTCCGTTTCTCCGTCTCTTTTTTACAGTTGGATGAATTCAATAACCACTTATGGATCATTCCACTTACCCTGTGCTCAGGCGCCTACAGTAACGACACAGCAGTAAGACAATACAACACACACCAGACATACTAATACAACACCAGACCTACTAAACCTCAGAGAACTCCAAAAGTCCTAAATAAATACTACAGAGGTTATGAATGGTATTTCTGAGAACGCAGGATGGATCCATTGTTACAAGTGATTGTTTCTTTCAGGGAGTTATTATATTCACTTCTACTATCAGGAAGGGAGAATACTGTCCCATTGCTGCTATGGATTTCAAAGGCTATGTTCAAAGCTGTGGGAGCGGCTGTATAGAATAAGTGCAGCTTTTATCTACTGGCCTTGAGTAACTGTAGATTTCATTTGCAGCATGTGAGCCGCGGTGGCGGCGGCTTGCAGCCTTGATGCGTTTGTGTACAGTTAGAAGATTGGAAGGTGTTCTCTCCTTTAGGACTGGCCTCCAGCCTAACCCAGATATCCTCTCACACTACTGCGTACAGTCCAGGTGTCAAAACAACTGATATTAATGGTTTGCCATTGGACTGTATACACTCCACCATCTATCACAGAATTGAAAGACCCGTTGCATTTCAATTAACTGAACAGCAGTGGGATAATATTATAGTATAGCTGGACATACTATGATAACAGCTGGTAAGAGCTGGGGTACATTTGCATGCTGCCTTATAAACATTTGCTGGTTGCACACACATACGCGCGCGAACACGCACACACACGCACAGATACAAAGAGACACACTCACACAGCAGAGAAACTCATCCCAGCAACATGCTGTGAGTCAGAGGGGGTGGAAGCTCATTAATAATGTACAGGGTTTCTCCTCTTGTATCACTACAATAACAAAGAGGTATAAAAGAGCAGGGAGACATTGAACTGCTCTGATCGGACCCACCATAAAAAAAAACGAACCAGGGGATGGAGGGAACAGACTAGCACGAGAGAGACAGACAAAGGAATGAGGGGAATGTGTGAGGATGAATGGGGAGAGGGAGAGGGAGAAAGAAAGAGAGAGAGAGACAGAGAAACGGAGCGAGAAAGAAAAAGAGAGAGGGCGAATGAAGAGAGATTAATCGAGACGGAGAGAAAGAAAGAGAAAGAGATAGCATATCAATAGGCCCATCCTTCTCTAATTGCAGTACATAGAGTACTGTCGTTGACCAAACTGAACACCACAACCATCATTCACTTCTTTAGAAATGGCTAGAAGGATGAGATCCACTCATATTTAGAAGGATACTGTCCATGCCTCATTCTCTTTGGGAAATTGTTCTCATTGTGAGAGATTAAACGTAAATGGATCTGACAATGTACGTAATGGTAATAGGAGGAATACAATTACATTGTGTTTCTAGCTCCAACAGTGTAATACCTAGCAGTAAAAAAGTTATATAAGACGAGCCACGACTAGAATACAGCGTCTCAAGTGAATGTTTTTTTAAGGGAGTTTGGCTAGAACCAGGGGATGGAGGGAACAGACTAGCAAACCAAACCTATAAGCAGACAAGTAACACATGTTGTTAAACCCAATTACTAGTTCCTAATAAAGTGCAGCCCATCAATTCCCTTTGTTTCTCTACACAACTCCTCTGACTTTTTTAACACAGCAATTGTGTGTGTGAGGGTGAGTGAGTGAGTGAGTGAGTGAGTGAGTGAGTGAGTGAGTGAGTGAGTGAGTGAGTGAGTGAGTGAGTGTCTTTCAAGATACTTCTGAAAACTCAGGCCATCTCCCGTACCTTTTATTGACTTTGGATGAAATGTATGTTTTATCTCAGAGAAGATATTATTTTCCCCAGTTTCCCTGGCTGATCCGTATTGTTCCTGACTTCATTCTCCGGTCTCTCCATGCTCTCACTTCTTTGTTTTGTAAAAGTGGAAGAAGAGACCGCGAGGGAGAAAGAAAAAAAATCCAGCTTGCTACCTCGCTTACCCAACACCCTCACTAGATCAACCTCTAACAACTTCTGATCAGTTCTCTCCTCACCTCTTTTCCCCAGGTCAGCTTAGCAGAAACACTGTCAAACACACCCCACACACACACACACACACACACAACTCCCTCTTCAAACCTCTTCCACCAGACTACATACATGCCAAGGCAGATGTTAACAACAACCCCCTTCTCTTCTCTCCAATTTTCTCCTGATTCATTTCTCCTCGACCCACCGTGGCAGAATAATTCAATCTCTACCTTTACAGCAAACGTAATTACAGCTACCGTCTACAATCTGCCGCACAATGGAGTGGAAAGAAAGAAGTGGTTCAGCAGTAATTGTAATGTAGAGTAATTCCCTGCAACGAGAGGTTAAGTGGACGTGAATGTAAAGAAAACAAGTTGATGGGTTGATTATGGCGTAATGATTATGGTGCTGGCTAGGTATGTAGATGATATATAGATGGATGTGTAATGATTATGGTGCTAGCTGGGTATGTAGATGATATATAGATGGATGTGTAATGATTATGGTGCTGGCTGGGTATGTAGATGATATATAGATGGATGTGTAGTGATTATGGTGCTAGCTAGGTATGTAGATGATATATAGATGGATGTGTAATGATTATGGTGCTAGCTGGGTATGTAGATGATATATAGATGGATGTGTAATGATTATGGTGCTAGCTGGGTATGTAGATGATATATAGATGGATGTGTAATGATTATGGTGCTAGCTAGGTATGTAGATGATATATAGATGGATGTGTAATGATTATGGTGCTGGCTGGGTATGTAGATGATATATAGATGGATGTGTAGTGATTATGGTGCTAGCTAGGTATGTAGATGATATATAGATGGATGTGTAATGATTATGGTGCTAGCTGGGTATGTAGATGATATATAGATGGATGTGTAGTGATTATGGTGCTAGCTAGGTATGTAGATGATATATAGATGGATGTGTAATGATTATGGTGCTAGCTGGGTATGTAGATGATATATAGATGGATGTGTAGTGATTATGGTGCTAGCTAGGTATGTAGATGATATATAGATGGATGTGTAGTGATTATGGTGCTAGCTGGGTATGTAGATGATATATAGATGGATGTGTAGTGATTATGGTGCTAGCTAGGTATGTAGATGATATATAGATGGATGTGTAATGATGATGGTGCTAGCTAGGTATGTAGATGATATATAGATGGATGTGTAGTGATTATGGTGCTAGCTAGGTATGTAGATGATATATAGATGGATGTGTAATGATGATGGTGCTAGCTAGGTATGTAGATGATATATAGATGGATGTGTAGTGATTATGGTGCTAGCTAGGTATGTAGATGATATATAGATGGATGTGTAATGATTATGGTGCTAGCTAGGTATGTAGATGATATATGGATGGATGTGTAATGATTATGGTACTAGCTGGGTATGTAGATGATATATAGATGGATGTGTAGTGATTATGGTGCTAGCTAGGTATGTAGATGATATATGGATGGATGTGTAGTGATTATGGTGCTAGCTAGGTATGTAGATGATATATAGATGGATGTGTAGTGATTATGGTGCTAGCTGGGTATGTAGATGATATATAGATGGATGTGTAGTGATTATGGTGCTAGCTAGGTATGTAGATGATATATAGATGGATGTGTAATGATGATGGTGCTAGCTAGGTATGTAGATGATATATAGATGGATGTGTAGTGATTATGGTGCTAGCTAGGTATGTAGATGATATATAGATGGATGTGTAATGATTATGGTACTAGCTGGGTATGTAGATGATATATAGATGGATGTGTAATGATTATGGTACTAGCTGGGTATGTAGATGATATATAGATGGATGTGTAATGATTATGGTACTAGCTGGGTATGTAGATGATATATAGATGGATGTGTAATGATTATGGTGCTAGCTGGGTATGTAGATGATATATAGATGGATGTGTAGTGATTATGGTGCTAGCTAGGTATGTAGATGATATATAGATGGATGTGTAATGATTATGGTACTAGCTGGGTATGTAGATGATATATAGATGGATGTGTAATGATTATGGTACTAGCTGGGTATGTAGATGATATATAGATGGATGTGTAATGATTATGGTACTAGCTGGGTATGTAGATGATATATAGATGGATGTGTAGTGATTATGGTGCTAGCTGGGTATGTAGATGATATATAGATGGATGTGTAATGATTATGGTGCTAGCTGGGTATGTAGATGATATATAGATGGATGTGTAGTGATTATGGTGCTAGCTGGGTATGTAGATGATATATAGATGGATGTGTAATGATTATGGTGCTAGCTAGGTATGTAGATGATATATAGATGGATGTGTAGTGATTATGGTACTAGCTAGGTATGTAGATGATATATAGATGGATGTGTAATGATTATGGTGCTAGCTGGGTATGTAGATGATATATGGATGGATGCGTAACGCCAAGGGATACATTGTGAGCGACTCTACGAGAGCCAGGAGCGTGTGATGAGAGGTGTGTGTGTGGTGTGTGTGTGTGTGTGTCTGTGCCTTTGTGTGCGTGCCATGCATGCGTACGAGGCAGAAGACAACGAAATTACCTGTGAATTAAGGCAGATTTCTGTTCAGCCGGTGAAACGGCAACATGTCTCAGAGTGACTTATTTGTGGTGTTGCCAACATTTTCAGTAGCAGGGAAGACGACATGCAGCAACATGTTTAACAGCTTTGTCATCCTATTTTTTTTTTTTTATCATTTCATTTCATATTTTTTACATGTGATAAGGCCACACAGAGGGTCAGAGATTATTACAGACACCTGTGATAATCTGAAGTACCCAAAAAGGGCCCCTAGATGTCTTGTGATAGATTATATTCAAATCTTGAAATTTACAAACATTCTGGTAATGTACTGGTAAACTTCATTCCTAATTATCGGTACATTCTGTTCCCGCTCCCTCTCAAAAACAACACACACACACACACACACTAACTCCACCGGGGTTCATTGGACAAAGCCTATGGGGAAATAAATTGAGTTTTTGGATTAGGAGATCTGACACGTTTTGTTCAATGAGATTATCTTCATCAGCTGACGTCACTGTATGTAAATGTGGAAGCGTTTATGTAGTCAGAACAAACCCAAACATCACATAAAGGATTCACAATTCATGAAGGTCATGTTTAACTGACTGATATTATCTCATAGAACAAAATGTATAAGACCTCCTAAGCCTGTGTTAACCTCAGACCTTATTTGTGATGTTCATCCCAAAACTCTATTCTTTCCCCATTCATTTTCCCCATAGGGATTGCTGAACGAAACGGTTTCCGTTTTTTAGGAGTACAAGCTCTCTATTCAAGTGACACATGGACGTGGTCATCATTTATGCACTGTACTCTCCTGGACACTGTCCTGCATGGACACTTCCCAGCTCCACAGGGAAAATAGCGCTGGGAAGTGCCAGCGACCTCACGATACGATATTATCACGATACGATATTATCACGATACTTATGTGCCGATACCATATATATATTGCGATTCTCACAATTATCACGATATGTGTTGCGTTTCGATACTGTGATATTTATTGTAATTGGATGTTACAATTATATTCTATTAAGCTATATGGAATTGTATTAAGG